>NW_027175313.1:0-267500 GCF_028021215.1 Eschrichtius robustus
GGAACAGGTTAAAAAGAGAATCCTAATGTGATTTCTTGATAATGGGTGTGTTCCTTATCTTCTCCTAGTGTCTAAACTCTTCTCCATGGCTGGACCCCCAAATAATATTCCTTGACGTGCTAAGGGGTATCTAGTGAGTGGGATAGGTTTAATAACTAACGTAACCCTAACGCGTACCCTAACCCTAACCCCTATCATAACGCTAACACGTACCCTTATCCTACCCCGTACCCTAAACCGAGCCCTAACCCTCAAACTAACCCTAACCCTAACCCTAACCCTAACCCTACGCCGTACACGAACCCGTACACGAACCAGTACTCTAAGCCGTACCCTAACCCTAACCCTAACCCTAACCCTAACCCTAACCCTAAGCTACCCTTGGCTGCTTCTCCCTCCAATAGATTTCCTAAGCACTAGTGTTTTAAGGAACAGGTTAAAAAGAGAATCCTAATGTGATTTCTTGATAATGGGTGTCTTCCTTATCTTCTCCTAGTGTCTAAACTCTTCTCCATGGCTGGACACCCAAATAATATTCCTTGACGTGCTAAGGGGTATCTAGAGAGTGGAATAGGTTTAATAACTACCCTAACCCTAACGCGTGCCCTAACCCTAACCCCTAACCTAACCCTAACACGTACCCTAATCCTAACCCGTAACCTAAACCGAGCCCTAACCCTCAAACTAACCCTAACACTAACCATAACCCATACCCTACGCCGTACCCGAACCCGTACCCGAACCCGTACCCTAAGCCGTACCCTAACCCTAACCCTAACCCTAACCCTAACCCTAAGCTACCCTTGACTGCTTCTGCCTCCAATAGATTTCCTAAGCACTAGTGTATTAAAGAACAGGTTAAAAAGAGAATCCTATTGTGATTTCAGGATAATGGGTGTGTTCCTTATCTTCTCCTAGTGTCTAAACTCTTCTCCATGGCTGGACCCCCAAATAATATTCCTTGACGTGCTAAGGGGTATCTAGAGAGTGGGATAGGTTTAATAACTACCCTAACCCTAACGCGTACCCTAACCCTAACACGTACCCTAATCCTAACACGTACCCTAAACCGAGCCCTAACCCTCAAACTAACCCTAACCCTAACCCTAACCCATACCCTATGCCGTACCCGAACCCGTACCCTAAGCCTTACCCTAACAATAACCCTAACCCTAACCCTAAGCTACCCTTGACTGCTTCTGCCTCCAATAGATTTCCTAAGCGCTAGTGTTTTAAGGAACAGGTTAAAAAGAGAATCCTAATGTGATTTCTTGATAATGTGTGTGTTACTTATCTTCTCCTAGTGTCTAAACTCTTCTCCATGGCTGGACCCCCAAATAATATTCCTTGACGTGCTAAGGGGTATCTAGAGAGTGGGATAGGTTTAATAACTACCCTAACCCTAACGCGTACCCTAACCCTAACCCCTACCATAACCTTAACACGAACCCTAATCCTAACCCGTACCCTAAACCGAGCCCTAACCTTCAAACTAACCCCAACCCTAACCCATACCCTACGCCGTACACGAACCCGTACCCGAACCCGTACCCTAAGCCGTACCCTAACCCTAACCCTAACCCTAACCCTAACCCTAAGCTTCCCTTGACTGCTTCTGCCTCCAATAGATTTCCTAAGCACTAGTGTTTTAAGGAACAGGTTAAAAAGAGAATCCTAATGTGATTTCTTGATAATCGGTGTGTTCCTTATCTTCTCCTAGTGTCTAAACTCTTCTCCATGGCTGGACCCCCAAATAATATTCCTTGACGTGCTAAGGGGTATCTAGAGAGTGGGATAGGTTTAATAACTACCCTAACCCTAACGCGTACCCTAACCCTAACCCCTACCCTAACCCTAACACGAACCCTAATCCTAACCCGTACCCTAAACCGAGCCCTAACCTTCAAACTAACCCTAACCCTAACCCTAACCCATACCCTACGCCGTACACGAACCCGTACCTGAACCCGTACCCTAAGCCGTACCCTAACCCTAACCCTAACCCTAACCGTAACCCTAAGCTACCCTTGACTGCTTCTGCCTCCAATAGATTTCCTAAGCACTAGTGTTTTAAGGAACAGGTTAAAAAGAGAATCCTAATGTGATTTCTTGATAATAGGTGTGTTCCTTATCTTCTCCTAGTGTCTAAACTCTTCTCCATGGCTGGACACCCAAATAATATTCCTTGACGTGCTAATGGGTATCTAGAGAGTGGAATAGGTTTAATAACTACCCTAACCCTAACGCGTGCCCTAACCCTAACCCCTAACCTAACCCTAACACGTACCCTTATCCTAACCCGTAACCTAAACCGAGCCCTAACCCTCAAACTAACCCTAACACTAACCATAACCCATACCCTACGCCGTACCCGAACCCGTACCCGAACCCGTACCCTAAGCCGTACCCTAACCCTAACCCTAACCCTAACCCTAACCCTAAGCTACCCTTGACTGCTTCTGCCTCCAATAGATTTCCTAAGCACTAGTGTATTAAAGAACAGGTTAAAAAGAGAATCCTATTGTGATTTCAGGATAATGGGTGTGTTCCTTATCTTCTCCTAGTGTCTAAACTCTTCTCCATGGCTGGACCCCCAAATAATATTCCTTGACGTGCTAAGGGGTATCTAGAGAGTGGGATAGGTTTAATAACTACCCTAACCCTAACGCGTACCCTAACCCTAACCCCTACCCTAACCCTAACACGTACCCTAATCCTAACCCGTACCCTAAACCGAGCCCTAACCCTCAAACTAACCCTAACCCTAACCCTAACCCATATCCTACGCCATACCCAAACCCGTACCCGAACCCGTACCCGAAACCGTACCCTAAGCCGTACCCTAACCCTAACCCTAACCCTAAGCTACCCTTGACTGCTTCTGCCTCCAATAGATTTCCTAAGCACTAGTGTTTTAAGGAACAGGTTAAAAAGAGAATCCTAATGTGATTTCTTGATAATGGGTGTGTTCCTTATCTTCTCCTAGTGTCTAAACTCTTCTCCATGGCTGGACCCCCAAATAATATTCCTTGACGTGCTAAGGGGTATCTAGAGAGTGGGATAGGTTTAATAACTACCCTTACCCTAACGCGTACCCTAACCCTAACCTCTACCTTAACCCTAACACGTACACTAATCCTAACCCGTAACCTAAACCGAGCCCTAACCCTCAAATTAACCCTAACCCTAACCCTAAACCATACCCTACGCCGTACCCGAACCCGTACCCGAACCCGTACCCTAAGCCGTACCCTAACCCTAACCCTAACCCTAACCCTAACCCTAAGCTACCCTTGACTGCTTCTGCCTCCAATAGATTTCCTAAGCACTAGTGTATTAAGGAACAGGTTAAAAAGAGAATCCTAATGTGATTTCAGGATAATGGGTGTGTTCCTTATCTTCTCCTAGTGTCTAAACTCTTCTCCATGGCTGGACCCCCAAATAATATTCCTTGACGTGCTAAGGGGTATCTAGAGAGTGGGATAGGTTTAATAACTACCCTAACCTTAACGCGTACCCTAACCCTAACCCCTACCCTAACCCTAACACGAACCCTAATATTAACCCGTGCCCTAAACCGAGCCCTAACCTTCAAACTAACCCTAACCCTAACCCTAACCCATACCCTACGCCGTACACGAACCCGTAACCGAACCCGTACCCTAAGCCGTACCCTAAACCTAACCCTAACCCTAACCCTAACTCTAAGCAACCCTTGACTGCTTCTGCCTCCCATAGATTTCCTAAGCACTAGTGTTTTAAGGAACAGGTAAAAAAGAGAATCCTAATGTGATTTCTTGACAATGGGTGTGTTCTTTATCTTCTCCTAGTGTCTAAACTCTTCTCCATGGCTGGACACCCAAATAATATTCCTTGACGTGCTAAGGGGTATCTAGAGAGTGGGATAGGTTTAATAACTACCCTAACCCTAACGCGTACCCTAACCATAACACGTACCCTAACCCTAACCCCTACCCTAACCCGAACACGTACCCTAATCCTAACCCGTACCCTAAACCAAGCCCTAACCCTCAAACTAACCCTAACCCTAACCCTAACCCATACCATACGCCGTACCCGAACCCGTACACTAAGTCGTACCCTAAAGCTAACCCTAACCCTAACCCTAACCCTAACCCTAAGCTACCCTTGACTGCTTCTGCCTCCAATAGATTTCCTAAGCACTAGTGTTTTAAGGAACAGGTAAAAAAGAGAATCCTAATGTGATTTCTTGATAATGGGTGTGTTCCTTATCTTCTCCTAGTGTCTAAACTCTTCTCCATGGCTGGACACCCTAATAATATTCCTTGACGTGCTAAGGGGTATCTAGAGAGTGGGATAGGTTTAATAACTACCCTAACCCTAACGCGTACCCTAACCCTAACACGTACCCTAAGCCTAACCCCTACCCTAACCCGAACACGTACCCTAATCCTAACCCGTACCCTAAAACAAGACCTAACCCTCAAACTAACCCTAACCCTAACCCTAACCCATACCATACGCCGTACCCGAACCCGTACCCGAACCCTTACACTAAGCCGTACCCTAAAGCTAACCCTAACCCTAACCCTAACCCTAACCCTAAGCTACAGTTGACTGCTTCTGCCTCCAATAGATTTCCTAAGCACTAGTGTTTTAAGGAACAGGTTAAAAAGAGAATCCTAATGTGATTTCTTGATAATGGGTGTGTTCCTTATCTTCTCCTAGTGTCTAAACTCTTCTCCATGGCTGGACACCCAAATAATATTCCTTGACGTGCTAAGGGGTATCTAGAGAGTGGGATAGGTTTAATAACTACCCTAATCCTAACGCGTACCCTAACCCTAACCCCTACCCTAACCCTAACACGTACCCTAATCCTAACCCGTACCCTAAACCGAGCCCTAACCCTCAAACTAACCCTAACCCTAACCCTAACCCATACCCTATACCGTACCCGAAACCGTACCCGAACCCGTACCCTAAGCCTTATCCTAACAATAACCCTAACCCTAACCATAACTCTAAGCTACCCTTGACTGCTTCTGCCTCCAATAGATTTCCTAAGCACTAGTGTTTTAAGGAACAGGTTAAAAAGAGAATCCTAATGTGATTTCTTGATAATGGGTGTGTTCCTTATCTTCTCCTAGTGTCTAAACTCTTCTCCATGGCTGGACCCCCAAATAATATTCCTTGACGTGCTAAGGGGTATCTAGTGAGTGGGATAGGTTTAATAACTAACGTAACCCTAACGCGTACCCTAACCCTAACCCCTATCATAACGCTAACACGTACCCTTATCCTACCCCGTACCCTAAACCGAGCCCTAACCCTCAAACTAACCCTAACCCTAACCCTAACCCTAACCCTACGCCGTACACGAACCCGTACACGAACCAGTACTCTAAGCCGTACCCTAACCCTAACCCTAACCCTAACCCTAACCCTAACCCTAAGCTACCCTTGGCTGCTTCTGCCTCCAATAGATTTCCTAAGCACTAGTGTTTTAAGGAACAGGTTAAAAAGAGAATCCTAATGTGATTTCTTGATAATGGGTGTCTTCCTTATCTTCTCCTAGTGTCTAAACTCTTCTCCATGGCTGGACACCCAAATAATATTCCTTGACGTGCTAAGGGGTATCTAGAGAGTGGAATAGGTTTAATAACTACCCTAACCCTAACGCGTGCCCTAACCCTAACCCCTAACCTAACCCTAACACGTACCCTAATCCTAACCCGTAACCTAAACCGAGCCCTAACCCTCAAACTAACCCTAACACTAACCATAACCCATACCCTACGCCGTACCCGAACCCGTACCCGAACCCGTACCCTAAGCCGTACCCTAACCCTAACCCTAACCCTAACCCTAACCCTAAGCTACCCTTGACTGCTTCTGCCTCCAATAGATTTCCTAAGCACTAGTGTATTAAAGAACAGGTTAAAAAGAGAATCCTATTGTGATTTCAGGATAATGGGTGTGTTCCTTATCTTCTCCTAGTGTCTAAACTCTTCTCCATGGCTGGACCCCCAAATAATATTCCTTGACGTGCTAAGGGGTATCTAGAGAGTGGGATAGGTTTAATAACTACCCTAACCCTAACGCGTACCCTAACCCTAACACGTACCCTAATCCTAACACGTACCCTAAACCGAGCCCTAACCCTCAAACTAACCCTAACCCTAACCCTAACCCATACCCTATGCCGTACCCGAACCCGTACCCTAAGCCTTACCCTAACAATAACCCTAACCCTAACCCTAAGCTACCCTTGACTGCTTCTGCCTCCAATAGATTTCCTAAGCGCTAGTGTTTTAAGGAACAGGTTAAAAAGAGAATCCTAATGTGATTTCTTGATAATGTGTGTGTTACTTATCTTCTCCTAGTGTCTAAACTCTTCTCCATGGCTGGACCCCCAAATAATATTCCTTGACGTGCTAAGGGGTATCTAGAGAGTGGGATAGGTTTAATAACTACCCTAACCCTAACGCGTACCCTAACCCTAACCCCTACCATAACCTTAACACGAACCCTAATCCTAACCCGTACCCTAAACCGAGCCCTAACCTTCAAACTAACCCCAACCCTAACCCATACCCTACGCCGTACACGAACCCGTACCCGAACCCGTACCCTAAGCCGTACCCTAACCCTAACCCTAACCCTAACCCTAACCCTAAGCTTCCCTTGACTGCTTCTGCCTCCAATAGATTTCCTAAGCACTAGTGTTTTAAGGAACAGGTTAAAAAGAGAATCCTAATGTGATTTCTTGATAATCGGTGTGTTCCTTATCTTCTCCTAGTGTCTAAACTCTTCTCCATGGCTGGACCCCCAAATAATATTCCTTGACGTGCTAAGGGGTATCTAGAGAGTGGGATAGGTTTAATAACTACCCTAACCCTAACGCGTACCCTAACCCTAACCCCTACCCTAACCCTAACACGAACCCTAATCCTAACCCGTACCCTAAACCGAGCCCTAACCTTCAAACTAACCCTAACCCTAACCCTAACCCATACCCTACGCCGTACACGAACCCGTACCTGAACCCGTACCCTAAGCCGTACCCTAACCCTAACCCTAACCCTAACCCTAACCCTAAGCTACCCTTGACTGCTTCTGCCTCCAATAGATTTCCTAAGCACTAGTGTTTTAAGGAACAGGTTAAAAAGAGAATCCTAATGTGATTTCTTGATAATAGGTGTGTTCCTTATCTTCTCCTAGTGTCTAAACTCTTCTCCATGGCTGGACACCCAAATAATATTCCTTGACGTGCTAATGGGTATCTAGAGAGTGGAATAGGTTTAATAACTACCCTAACCCTAACACGTGCCCTAACCCTAACCCCTAACCTAACCCTAACACGTACCCTTATCCTAACCCGTAACCTAAACCGAGCCCTAACCCTCAAACTAACCCTAACACTAACCATAACCCATACCCTACGCCGTACCCGAACCCGTACCCGAACCCGTACCCTAAGCCATACCCTAACCCTAACCCTAACCCTAACCCTAACCCTAAGCTACCCTTGACTGCTTCTGCCTCCAATAGATTTCCTAAGCACTAGTGTATTAAAGAACAGGTTAAAAAGAGAATCCTATTGTGATTTCAGGATAATGGGTGTGTTCCTTATCTTCTCCTAGTGTCTAAACTCTTCTCCATGGCTGGACCCCCAAATAATATTCCTTGACGTGCTAAGGGGTATCTAGAGAGTGGGATAGGTTTAATAACTACCCTAACCCTAACGCGTACCCTAACCCTAACACGTACCCTAATCCTAACCCGTACCCTAAACCGAGCCCTAACCCTCAAAGTAACCCTAACCCTAACCCTAACCCATGACCTATGCCGTACCCGAATCCGTACCCTAAGCCTTACCCTAACAATAACCCTAACCCTAACCCTAACCCTAAGCTTCCCTTGACTGCTTCTGCCTCCAATAGATTTCCTAAGCACTAGTGTTTTAAGGAACAGGTTAAAAAGAGAATCCTAATGTGATTTCTTGATAATGGGTGTGTTCCTTATATTCTCCTAGTGTCTAAACTCTTCTCCATGGCTGGACACCCAAATAATATTCCTTGACGTGCTAAGGGGTATCTAGAGAGTGGGATAGGTTTAATAACTACCCGAACCCTAACGCGTACCCTAACCCTAACCCCTACCCTAACCCTAACACGTACCCTAATCCTAACCCGTAACCTAAACCGAGCCCTAACCCTCAAACTAACCCTAACCCTAACCCTAACCCATACCCTACGCCGTACCCGAAACCGTACCCAAACCCATACCCTAACACTAACCCTAACCCTAACCCTAACCCTAAGCTACCCTTGACTGCTTCTGCCTCAAATAGATTTCCTAAGCACTAGTGTTTTAAGGAACAGGTTAAAAAGAGAATCCTAATGTGATTTCTTGATAATGGGTGTGTTCCTTATCTTCTCCTAGTGTCTAAACTCTTCTCCATGGCTGGACCCCCAAATAATATTCCTTGACGTGCTAAGGGGTATCTAGAGAGTGGGATAGGTTTAATAACTACCCTAACCTTAACGCGTACCCTAACCCTAACCCCTACCCTAACCCTAACACGAACCCTAATATTAACCCGTGCCCTAAACCGAGCCCTAACCTTCAAACTAACCCTAACCCTAACCCTAACCCATACCCTACGCCGTACACGAACCCGTACCCGAACCCGTAACCTAAGCCGTACCCTAAACCTAACCCTAACCCTAACCCTAACCCTAAGCTACCCTTGACTGCTTCTGCCTCCAATAGATTTCCTAAGCACTAGTGTTTTAAGGAACAGGTTAAAAAGAGAATCCTAATGTGATTTCAGGATAATGGGTGTGTTCCTTATCTTCTCCTAGTGTCTAAACTCTTCTCCATGGCTGGACCCCCAAATAATATTCCTTGACGTGCTAAGGGGTATCTAGAGAGTGGGATAGGTTTAATAACTACCCTAAGCTTAACGCGTACCCTAACCCTAACCCCTACCCTAACCCTAACACGAACCCTAATCCTAACCCGTGCCCTAAACCGAGCCCTAACCTTCAAACTAACCCTAACCCTAACCCTAACCCATACCCTACGCCGTACGCGAACCCGTACCCGAACCCGTACCCTAAGCCGTACCCTAACCCTAACCCTAACCCTAACCCTAACCCTAAGCTACCCTTGACTGCTTCTGCCTCCAATAGATTTCCTAAGCACTAGTGTTTTAAGGAACAGGTTAAAAAGAGAATCCTAATGTGATTTCAGGATAATGGGTGTGTTCCTTATCTTCTCCTAGTGTCTAAACTCTTCTCCATGGCTGGACCCCCAAATAATATTCCTTGACGTGCTAAGGGGTATCTAGAGAGTGGGATAGGTTTAATAACTACCCTAACCCTAACGCGTACCCTAACCCTAACACGTACCCTAACCCTAACCCCTACCCTAACCCGAACACGTACCCTAATCCTAATCCGTACCCTAAACCAAGCCCTAACCCTCAAACTAACCCTAAACCTAACCCTAACCCATACCATACGCCGTTCCCGAACCCGTACCCGAACCCGTACACTAAGTCGTACCCTAAAGCTAACCCTAACCCTAACCCTAACCCTAACCCTAAGGTACCCTTGACTGCTTCTGCCTCCAATAGATTTCCTAAGCACTAGTGTTTTAAGGAACAGGTTAAAAAGAGAATCCTAATGTGATTTCTTGATGACGGGTGTGTTCCTTATCTTCTCCTAGTGTCTAAACTCTTCTCCATTGCTGGACCCCCAAATAATATTCCTTGACGTGCTAAGGGGTATCTAGAGAGTGGGATAGGTTTAATAACTACCCTAACCCTAACGCGTACCCTAACCCTAACCCCTACCATAACCTTAACACGAACCCTAATCCTAACCCGTACCCTAAACCGAGCCCTAACCTTCAAACTAACCCCAAACCTAACCCATACCCTAC
Organism: Eschrichtius robustus; assembly: GCF_028021215.1. Taxonomy (NCBI): domain Eukaryota; kingdom Metazoa; phylum Chordata; class Mammalia; order Artiodactyla; family Eschrichtiidae; genus Eschrichtius; species Eschrichtius robustus. The sequence continues at coordinate 9,937 of NW_027175313.1, forward strand.
GCCGTACACGAACCCGTACCCGAACCCGTACCCTAAGCCGTACCCTAACCCTAACCCTAACCCTAACCCTAACCCTAAGCTTCCCTTGACTGCTTCTGCCTCCAATAGATTTCCTAAGCACTAGTGTTTTAAGGAACAGGTTAAAAAGAGAATCCTAATGTGATTTCTTGATAATCGGTGTGTTCCATATCTTCTCCTAGTGTCTAAACTCTTCTCCATGGCTGGACCCCCAAATAATATTCCTTGACGTGCTAAGGGGTATCTAGAGAGTGGGATAGGTTTAATAACTACCCTAACCCTAACGCGTACCCTAACCCTAACCCCTACCCTAACCCTAACACGAACCCTAATCCTAACCCGTACCCTAAACCGAGCCCTAACCTTCAAACTAACCCTAACCCTAACCCTAACCCATACCCTACGCCGTACACGAACCCGTACCTGAACCCGTACCCTAAGCCGTACCCTAACCCTAACCCTAACCCTAACCCTAACCCTAAGCTACCCTTGACTGCTTCTGCCTCCAATAGATTTCCTAAGCACTAGTGTTTTAAGGAACAGGTTAAAAAGAGAATCGTAATGTGATTTCTTGATAATAGGTGTGTTCCTTATCTTCTCCTAGTGTCTAAACTCTTCTCCATGGCTGGACACCCAAATAATATTCCTTGACGTGCTAATGGGTATCTAGAGATTGGAATAGGTACAATAACTACCCTAACCCTAACGCGTGCCCTAACCCTAACCCCTAACCTAACCCTAACACGTACCCTTATCCTAACCCGTAACCTAAACCGAGCCCTAACCCTCAAACTAACCCTAACACTAACCATAACCCATACCCTACGCCGTACCCGAACCCGTACCCGAACCCGTACCCTAAGCCGTACCCTAACCCTAACCCTAACCCTAAGCTACCCTTGACTGCTTCTGCCTCCAATAGATTTCCTAAGCACTAGTGTATTAAAGAACAGGTTAAAAAGAGAATCCTATTGTGATTTCAGGATAATGGGTGTGTTCCTTATCTTCTCCTAGTGTCTAAACTCTTCTCCATGGCTGGACCCCCAAATAATATTCCTTGACGTGCTAAGGGGTATCTAGAGAGTGGGATAGGTTTAATAACTACCCTAACCCTAACGCGTACCCTAACCCTAACACGTACCCTAATCCTAACCCGTACCCTAAACCGAGCCCTAACCCTCAAAGTAACCCTAACCCTAACCCTAACCCATAACCTATGCCGTACCCGAATCCGTACCCTAAGCCTTACCCTAACAATAACCCTAACCCTAATCCTAAGCTACCCTTGACTGCTTCTGCCTCCAATAGATTTCCTAAGCACTAGTGTTTTAAGGAACAGGTTAAAAAGAGAATCCTAATGTGATTTATTGATAATGTGTGTGTTCCTTATCTTCTCCTAGTGTCTAAACTCTTCTCCATGGCTGGACCCCCAAATAATATTCCTTGACGTGCTAAGGGGTATCTAGAGAGTGGGATAGGTTTAATAACTACCCTAACCCTAATGCGTACCCTAACCCTAACCCCTACCATAACCTTAACACGAACCCTAATCCTAACCCGTACCCTAAACCGAGCCCTAACCTTCAAACTAACCCTAACCCTAACCCATACCCTACGCCGTACACGAACCTGTACCCGAACCCGTACCCTAAGCCGTACCCTAACCCTAACCCTAACCCTAACCCTAACCCTAAGCTTCCCTTGACTGCTTCTGCCTCCAATAGATTTCCTAAGCACTAGTGTTTTAAGGAACAGGTTAAAAAGAGAATCCTAATGTGATTTCTTGATAATGGGTGTGTTCCTTATATTCTCCTAGTGTCTAAACTCTTCTCCATGGCTGGACACCCAAATAATATTCCTTGACGTGCTAAGGGGTATCTAGAGAGTGGGATAGGTTTAATAACTACCCTAACCCTAACGCGTACCCTAACCCTAACCCCTACCCTAACCCTAACACGTACCCTAATCCTAACCCGTAACCTAAACCGAGCCCTAACCCTCAAACTAACCCTAACCCTAACCCTAACCCATACCCTACGCCGTACCCGAAACCGTACCCAAACCCATACCCTAACACTAACCCTAACCCTAACCCTAACCCTAAGCTACCCTTGACTGCTTCTGCCTCAAATAGATTTCCTAAGCACTAGTGTTTTAAGGAACAGGTTAAAAAGAGAATCCTAATGTGATTTCTTGATAATGGGTGTGTTCCTTATCTTCTCCTAGTGTCTAAACTCTTCTCCATGGCTGGACCCCCAAATAATATTCCTTGACGTGCTAAGGGGTATCTAGAGAGTGGGATAGGTTTAATAACTACCCTAAGCTTAACGCGTACCCTAACCCTAACCCCTACCCTAACCCTAACACGAACCCTAATCCTAACCCGTGCCCTAAACCGAGCCCTAACCTTCAAACTAACCCTAACACTAACCCTAACCCATACCCTACGCCGTACGTGAACCCGTACCCGAACCCGTACCCTAAGCCGTACCCTAACCCTAACCCTAACCCTAACCCTAAGCTACCCTTGACTGCTTCTGCCTCCAATAGATTTCCTAAGCACTAGTGTTTTAAGGAACAGGTTAAAAAGAGAATCCTAATGTGATTTCAGGATAATGGATGTGTTCCTTATCTTCTCCTAGTGTCTAAACTCTTCTCCATGGCTGGACCCCCAAATAATATTCCTTGACGTGCTAAGGGGTATCTAGAGAGTGGGATAGGTTTAATAACTACCCTAACCTTAACGCGTACCCTAACCCTAACCCCTACCCTAACCCTAACACGAACCCTAATATTAACCCGTGCCCTAAACCGAGCCCTAACCTTCAAACTAACCCTAACCCTAACCCTAACCCATACCCTACGCCGTACACGAACCCGTACCCGAACCCGTAACCTAAGCCGTACCCTAAACCTAACCCTAACCCTAACCCTAACCCTAAGCTACCCTTGACTGCTTCTGCCTCCAATAGATTTCCTAAGCACTAGTGTATTAAGGAACAGGTTAAAAAGAGAATCCTAATGTGATTTCAGGATAATGGGTGTGTTCCTTATCTTCTCCTAGTGTCTAAACTCTTCTCCATGGCTGGACCCCCAAATAATATTCCTTGACGTGCTAAGGGGTATCTAGAGAGTGGGATAGGTTTAATAACTACCCTAAGCTTAACGCGTACCCTAACCCTAACCCCTACCCTAACCCTAACACGAAACCTAATCCTAACCCGTGCCCTAAACCGAGCCCTAACCTTCAAACTAACCCTAACCCTAACCCTAACCCATACCCTACGCCGTACGCGAACCCGTACCCGAACCCGTACCCTAAGCCGTACCCTAACCCTAACCCTAACCCTAACCCTAACCCTAAGCTAACCTTGACTGCTTCTGCCTCCAATAGATTTCCTAAGCACTAGTGTTTTAAGGAACAGGTTAAAAAGAGAATCCTAATGTGATTTCAGGATAATGGGTGTGTTCCTTATCTTCTCCTAGTGTCTAAACTCTTCTCCATGGCTGGACCCCCAAATAATATTCCTTGACGTGCTAAGGGGTATCTAGAGAGTGGGATACGTTTAATAACTACCCTAACCTTAACGCGTAACCTAACCCTAACCCCTACCCTAACCCTAACACGAACCCTAATATTAACCCGTGCCCTAAACCGAGCCCTAACCTTCAAACTAACCCTAACCCTAACCCTAACCCATACCCTACGCCGTACACGAACCCGTACCCGAACCCGTACCCTAAGCCGTACCCTAAACCTAACCCTAACCCTAACCCTAACCCTAAGCTACCCTTGACTGCTTCTGCCTCCAATAGATTTCCTAAGCACTAGTGTTTTAAGGAACAGGTAAAAAAGAGAATCCTAATGTGATTTCTTGATAATGGGTGTGTTCTTTATCTTCTCCTAGTGTCTAAACTCTTCTCCATGGCTGGACACCCTAATAATATTCCTTGACGTGCTAAGGGGTATCTAGAGAGTGGGATAGGTTTAATAACTACCCTAACCCTAACGCGTACCCTAACCCTAACACGTACCCTAACCCTAACCCCTACCCTAACCCGAACACGTACCCTAATCCTAACCCGTACCCTAAACCAAGCCCTAACCCTCAAATTAACCCTAACCCTAACCCTAACCCATACCATACGCCGTTCCCGAACCCGTACCCGAACCCGTACACTAAGTCGTACCCTAAAGCTAACCCTAACCCTAACCCTAACCCTAACCCTAACCTACCCTTGACTGCTTCTGCCTCCAATAGATTTCCTAAGCACTAGTGTTTTAAGGAACAGGTTAAAAAGAGAATCCTAATGTGATTTCTTGATGACGGGTGTGTTCCTTATCTTCTCCTAGTGTCTAAACTCTTCTCCATTGCTGGACCCCCAAATAATATTCCTTGACGTGCTAAGGGGTATCTAGAGAGTGGGATAGGTTTAATAAATACCCTAACCCTAACGCATACCCTAACCCTAACCCCTACCCTAACCCTAACACGTACCCTAATCCTAACCCGTACCCTAAACCGAGCCCTAACCCTCAAACTAAACCTAACCCTAACCCTAACCCATACCCTATACCGTACCCGAAACCGTACCCGAACCCGTACCCTAAGCCTTACCCTAACAATAACCCTAACCCTATCCATAACTCTAAGCTACCCTTGACTGCTTCTGCCTCCAATAGATTTCCTAAGCACTAGTGTTTTAAGGAACAGGTTAAAAAGAGAATCCTAATGTGATTTCTTGATAATGGGTGTGTTCCTTATCTTCTCCTAGTGTATAAACTCTTCTCCATGGCTGGACCCCCAAATAATATTCCTTGACGTGCTAAGGGGTATCTAGAGAGTGGGATAGGTTTAATAACTACCCTAAGCTTAACGCGTACCCTAACCCTAACCCCTACCCTAACCCTAACACGAACCCTAATCCTAACTCGTGCCCTAAACCGAGCCCTAACCTTCAAACTAACCCTAACCCTAACCCTAACCCATACCCTACGCCGTACGCGAACCCGTACCCGAACCCGTACCCTAAGCCGTACCCTAACCCTAACCCTAACCCTAACCCTAACCCTAAGCTACCCTTGACTGCTTCTGCCTCCAATAGATTTCCTAAGCACTAGTGTTTTAAGGAACAGGTTAAAAAGAGAATCCTAATGTGATTTCAGGATAATGGGTGTGTTCCTTATCTTCTCCTAGTGTCTAAACTCTTCTCCATGGCTGGACCCCCAAATAATATTCCTTGACGTGCTAAGGGGTATCTAGAGAGTGGGATAGGTTTAATAACTACCCTAACCTTAACGCGTACCCTAACCCTAACCCCTACCCTAACCCTAACACGAACCCTAATATTAACCCGTGCCCTAAACCGAGCCCTAAACTTCAAACTAACCCTAACCCTAACCCTAACCCATACCCTACGCCGTACACGAACCCGTACCCGAACCCGTACCCTAAGCCGTACCCTAAACCTAACCCTAACCCTAACCCTAACCCTAAGCTACCCTTGACTGCTTCTGCCTCCAATAGATTTCCTAAGCACTAGTGTTTTAAGGAACAGGTTAAAAAGAGAATCCTAATGTGATTTCTTGATAATGGGTGTGTTCTTTATCTTCTCCTAGTGTCTAAACTCTTCTCCATGGCTGGACACCCAAATAATATTCCTTGACGTGCTAAGGGGTATCTAGAGAGTGGGATAGGTTTAATAACTACCCTAACCCTAACGCGTACCCTAACCCTAACCACTACCCTAACCCGAACACGTACCCTAATCCTAACCCGTACCCTAAACCAAGCCCTAACCCTCAAACTAACCCTAACCCTAACCCTAACCCATACCATACTCCGTACCCGAACCCGTACCCGAACCCGTACACTAAGTCGTACCCTAAAGCTAACCCTAACCCTAACCCTAACCCTAACCCTAAGCTACCCTTGACTGCTTCTGCCTCCAATAGATTTCCTAAGCACTATTGTTTTAAGGAACAGGTTAAAAAGAGAATCCTAATGTGATTTCTTGATGACGGGTGTGTTCCTTATCTTCTCCTAGTGTCTAAACTCTTCTCCATTGCTGGACCCCCAAATAATATTCCTTGACGTGCTAAGGGGTATCTAGAGAGTGGGATAGGTTTAATAACTACCCTAACCCTAACGCGTACCCTAACCCTAACCCCTACCATAACCTTAACACGAACCCTAATCCTAACCCGTACCCTAAACCGAGCCCTAACCTTCAAACTAACCCCAACCCTAACCCATACCCTACGCCGTACACGAACCCGTACCCGAACCCGTACCCTAAGCCGTACCCTAACCCTAACCCTAACCCTAACCCTAACCCTAAGCTTCCCTTGACTGCTTCTGCCTCCAATAGATTTCCTAAGCACTAGTGTTTTAAGGAACAGGTTAAAAAGAGAATCCTAATGTGATTTCTTGATAATCGGTGTGTTCCTTATCTTCTCCTAGTGTCTAAACTCTTCTCCATGGCTGGACCCCCAAATAATATTCCTTGACGTGCTAAGGGGTATCTAGAGAGTGGGATAGGTTTAATAACTACCCTAACCCTAACGCGTACCCTAACCCTAACCCCTACCCTAACCCTAACACGAACCCTAATCCTAACCCGTACCCTAAACCGAGCCCTAACCTTCAAACTAACCCTAACCCTAACCCTAACCCATACCCTACGCCGTACACGAACCCGTACCTGAACCCGTACCCTAAGCCGTACCCTAACCCTAACCCTAACCCTAACCCTAACCCTATGCTACCCTTGACTGCTTCTGCCTCCAATAGATTTCCTAAGCACTAGTGTTTTAAGGAACAGGTTAAAAAGAGAATCCTAATGTGATTTCTTGATAATGGGTGTGTTCCTTATCTTCTCCTAGTGTCTAAACTCTTCTCCATGGCTGGACCCCCAAATAATATTCCTTGACGTGCTAAGGGGTATCTAGAGAGTGGGATAGGTTTAATAACTACCCTTACCCTAACGCGTACCCTAACCCTAACCTCTACCTTAACCCTAACACGTACACTAATCCTAACCCGTAACCTAAACCGAGCCCTAACCCTCAAATTAACCCTAACCCTAACCCTAAACCATACCCTACGCCGTACCCGAACCCGTACCCGAACCCGTACCCTAAGCCGTACCCTAACCCTAACCCTAACCCTAACCCTAACCCTAAGCTACCCTTGACTGCTTCTGCCTCCAATAGATTTCCTAAGCACTAGTGTATTAAGGAACAGGTTAAAAAGAGAATCCTAATGTGATTTCAGGATAATGGGTGTGTTCCTTATCTTCTCCTAGTGTCTAAACTCTTCTCCATGGCTGGACCCCCAAATAATATTCCTTGACGTGCTAAGGGGTATCTAGAGAGTGGGATAGGTTTAATAACTACCCTAACCTTAACGCGTACCCTAACCCTAACCCCTACCCTAACCCTAACACGAACCCTAATATTAACCCGTGCCCTAAACCGAGCCCTAACCTTCAAACTAACCCTAACCCTAACCCTAACCCATACCCTACGCCGTACACGAACCCGTAACCGAACCCGTACCCTAAGCCGTACCCTAAACCTAACCCTAACCCTAACCCTAACTCTAAGCAACCCTTGACTGCTTCTGCCTCCAATAGATTTCCTATGCACTAGTGTTTTAAGGAACAGGTAAAAAACAGAATCCTAATGTGATTTCTTGACAATGGGTGTGTTCTTTATCTTCTCCTAGTGTCTAAACTCTTCTCCATGGCTGGACACCCAAATAATATTCCTTGACGTGCTAAGGGGTATCTAGAGAGTGGGATAGGTTTAATAACTACCCTAACCCTAACGCGTACCCTAACCATAACACGTACCCTAACCCTAACCCCTACCCTAACCCGAACACGTACCCTAATCCTAACCCGTACCCTAAACCAAGCCCTAACCCTCAAACTAACCCTAACCCTAACCCTAACCCATACCATACGCCGTACCCGAACCCGTACACTAAGTCGTACCCTAAAGCTAACCCTAACCCTAACCCTAACCCTAACCCTAAGCTACCCTTGACTGCTTCTGCCTCCAATAGATTTCCTAAGCACTAGTGTTTTAAGGAACAGGTAAAAAAGAGAATCCTAATGTGATTTCTTGATAATGGGTGTGTTCCTTATCTTCTCCTAGTGTCTAAACTCTTCTCCATGGCTGGACACCCTAATAATATTCCTTGACGTGCTAAGGGGTATCTAGAGAGTGGGATAGGTTTAATAACTACCCTAACCCTAACGCGTACCCTAACCCTAACACGTACCCTAAGCCTAACCCCTACCCTAACCCGAACACGTACCCTAATCCTAACCCGTACCCTAAAACAAGACCTAACCCTCAAACTAACCCTAACCCTAACCCTAACCCATACCATACGCCGTACCCGAACCCGTACCCGAACCCTTACACTAAGCCGTACCCTAAAGCTAACCCTAACCCTAACCCTAACCCTAACCCTAAGCTACAGTTGACTGCTTCTGCCTCCAATAGATTTCCTAAGCACTAGTGTTTTAAGGAACAGGTTAAAAAGAGAATCCTAATGTGATTTCTTGATAATGGGTGTGTTCCTTATCTTCTCCTAGTGTCTAAACTCTTCTCCATGGCTGGACACCCAAATAATATTCCTTGACGTTCTAAGGGGTATCTAGAGAGTGGGATAGGTTTAATAACTACCCTAACCCTAACGCGTACCCTAACCCTAACCCCTACCCTAACCCTAACACGTACCCTAATCCTAACCCGTAACCTAAACCGAGCCGTAACCCTCAAACTAACCCTAACCCTAACCCTAACCCATACCCTACGCCGTACCCGAAACCGTACCCAAACCCATACCCTAACACTAACCCTAACCCTAACCCTAACCCTAAGCTACCCTTGACTGCTTCTGCCTCAAATAGATTTCCTAAGCACTAGTGTTTTAAGGAACAGGTTAAAAAGAGAATCCTAATGTGATTTCTTGATAATGGGTGTGTTCCTTATCTTCTCCTAGTGTCTAAACTCTTCTCCATGGCTGGACCCCCAAATAATATTCCTTGACGTGCTAAGGGGTATCTAGAGAGTGGGATAGGTTTAATAACTACCCTAAGCTTAACGCGTACCCTAACCCTAACCCCTACCCTAACCCTAACACGAACCCTAATCCTAACCCGTGCCCTAAACCGAGCCCTAACCTTCAAACTAACCCTAACACTAACCCTAACCCATACCCTACGCCGTACGCGAACCCGTACCCGAACCCGTACCCTAAGCCGTACCCTAACCCTAACCCTAACCCTAACCCTAAGCTACCCTTGACTGCTTCTGCCTCCAATAGATTTCCTAAGCACTAGTGTTTTAAGGAACAGGTTAAAAAGAGAATCCTAATGTGATTTCAGGATAATGGATGTGTTCCTTATCTTCTCCTAGTGTCTAAACTCTTCTCCATGGCTGGACCCCCAAATAATATTCCTTGACGTGCTAAGGGGTATCTAGAGAGTGGGATAGGTTTAATAACTACCCTAACCTTAACGCGTACCCTAACCCTAACCCCTACCCTAACCCTAACACGAACCCTAATATTAACCCGTGCCCTAAACCGAGCCCTAACCTTCAAACTAACCCTAACCCTAACCCTAACCCATACCCTACGCCGTACACGAACCCGTACCCGAACCCGTAACCTAAGCCGTACCCTAAACCTAACCCTAACCCTAACCCTAACCCTAAGTTACCCTTGACTGCTTCTGCCTCCAATAGATTTCCTAAGCACTAGTGTATTAAGGAACAGGTTAAAAAGAGAATCCTAATGTGATTTCAGGATAATGGGTGTGTTCCTTATCTTCTCCTAGTGTCTAAACTCTTCTCCATGGCTGGACCCCCAAATAATATTCCTTGACGTGCTAAGGGGTATCTAGAGAGTGGGATAGGTTTAATAACTACCCTAAGCTTAACGCGTACCCTAACCCTAACCCCTACCCTAACCCTAACACGAACCCTAATCCTAACCCGTGCCCTAAACCGAGCCCTAACCTTCAAACTAACCCTAACCCTAACCCTAACCCATACCCTACGCCGTACGCGAACCCGTACCCGAACCCGTACCCTAAGCCGTACCCTAACCCTAACCCTAACCCTAACCCTAACCCTAAGCTACCCTTGACTGCTTCTGCCTCCAATAGATTTCCTAAGCACTAGTGTTTTAAGGAACAGGTTAAAAAGAGAATCCTAATGTGATTTCAGGATAATGGGTGTGTTCCTTATCTTCTCCTAGTGTCTAAACTCTTCTCCATGGCTGGACCCCCAAATAATATTCCTTGACGTGCTAAGGGGTATCTAGAGAGTGGGATACGTTTAATAACTACCCTAACCTTAACGCGTAACCTAACCCTAACCCCTACCCTAACCCTAACACGAACCCTAATATTAACCCGTGCCCTAAACCGAGCCCTAACCTTCAAACTAACCCTAACCCTAACCCTAACCCATACCCTACGCCGTACACGAACCCGTACCCGAACCCGTACCCTAAGCCGTACCCTAAACCTAACCCTAACCCTAACCCTAACCCTAAGCTACCCTTGACTGCTTCTGCCTCCAATAGATTTCCTAAGCACTAGTGTTTTAAGGAACAGGTAAAAAAGAGAATCCTAATGTGATTTCTTGATAATGGGTGTGTTCTTTATCTTCTCCTAGTGTCTAAACTCTTCTCCATGGCTGGACACCCTAATAATATTCCTTGACGTGCTAAGGGGTATCTAGAGAGTGGGATAGGTTTAATAACTACCCTAACCCTAACGCGTACCCTAACCCTAACACGTACCCTAACCCTAACCCCTACCCTAACCCGAACACGTACCCTAATCCTAACCCGTACCCTAAACCAAGCCCTAACCCTCAAATTAACCCTAACCCTAACCCTAACCCATACCATACGCCGTTCCCGAACCCGTACCCGAACCCGTACACTAAGTCGTACCCTAAAGCTAACCCTAACCCTAACCCTAACCCTAACCCTAAGCTACCCTTGACTGCTTCTGCCTCCAATAGATTTCCTAAGCACTAGTGTTTTAAGGAACAGGTTAAAAAGAGAATCCTAATGTGATTTCTTGATGACGGGTGTGTTCCTTATCTTCTCCTAGTGTCTAAACTCTTCTCCATTGCTGGACCCCCAAATAATATTCCTTGACGTGCTAAGGGGTATCTAGAGAGTGGGATAGGTTTAATAAATACCCTAACCCTAACGCATACCCTAACCCTAACCCCTACCCTAACCCTAACACGTACCCTAATCCTAACCCGTACCCTAAACCGAGCCCTAACCCTCAAACTAAACCTAACCCTAACCCTAACCCATACCCTATACCGTACCCGAAACCGTACCCGAACCCGTACCCTAAGCCTTACCCTAACAATAACCCTAACCCTATCCATAACTCTAAGCTACCCTTGACTGCTTCTGCCTCCAATAGATTTCCTAAGCACTAGTGTTTTAAGGAACAGGTTAAAAAGAGAATCCTAATGTGATTTCTTGATGACGGGTGTGTTCCTTATCTTCTCCTAGTGTCTAAACTCTTCTCCATTGCTGGACCCCCAAATAATATTCCTTGACGTGCTAAGGGGTATCTAGAGAGTGGGATAGGTTTAATAACTACCCTAACCCTAACGCGTACCCTAACCCTAACCCCTACCATAACCTTAACACGAACCCTAATCCTAACCCGTACCCTAAACCGAGCCCTAACCTTCAAACTAACCCCAACCCTAACCCATACCCTACGCCGTACACGAACCCGTACCCGAACCCGTACCCTAAGCCGTACCCTAACCCTAACCCTAACCCTAACCCTAACCCTAAGCTTCCCTTGACTGCTTCTGCCTCCAATAGATTTCCTAAGCACTAGTGTTTTAAGGAACAGGTTAAAAAGAGAATCCTAATGTGATTTCTTGATAATCGGTGTGTTCCTTATCTTCTCCTAGTGTCTAAACTCTTCTCCATGGCTGGACCCCCAAATAATATTCCTTGACGTGCTAAGGGGTATCTAGAGAGTGGGATAGGTTTAATAACTACCCTAACCCTAACGCGTACCCTAACCCTAACCCCTACCCTAACCCTAACACGAACCCTAATCCTAACCCGTACCCTAAACCGAGCCCTAACCTTCAAACTAACCCTAACCCTAACCCTAACCCATACCCTACGCCGTACACGAACCCGTACCTGAACCCGTACCCTAAGCCGTACCCTAAACCTAACCCTAACCCTAACCCTAACCCTATGCTACCCTTGACTGCTTCTGCCTCCAATAGATTTCCTAAGCACTAGTGTTTTAAGGAACAGGTTAAAAAGAGAATCCTAATGTGATTTCTTGATAATGGGTGTGTTCCTTATCTTCTCCTAGTGTCTAAACTCTTCTCCATGGCTGGACCCCCAAATAATATTCCTTGACGTGCTAAGGGGTATCTAGAGAGTGGGATAGGTTTAATAACTACCCTTACCCTAACGCGTACCCTAACCCTAACCTCTACCTTAACCCTAACACGTACACTAATCCTAACCCGTAACCTAAACCGAGCCCTAACCCTCAAATTAACCCTAACCCTAACCCTAAACCATACCCTACGCCGTACCCGAACCCGTACCCGAACCCGTACCCTAAGCCGTACCCTAACCCTAACCCTAACCCTAACCCTAACCCTAAGCTACCCTTGACTGCTTCTGCCTCCAATAGATTTCCTAAGCACTAGTGTATTAAGGAACAGGTTAAAAAGAGAATCCTAATGTGATTTCAGGATAATGGGTGTGTTCCTTATCTTCTCCTAGTGTCTAAACTCTTCTCCATGGCTGGACCCCCAAATAATATTCCTTGACGTGCTAAGGGGTATCTAGAGAGTGGGATAGGTTTAATAACTACCCTAACCTTAACGCGTACCCTAACCCTAACCCCTACCCTAACCCTAACACGAACCCTAATATTAACCCGTGCCCTAAACCGAGCCCTAACCTTCAAACTAACCCTAACCCTAACCCTAACCCATACCCTACGCCGTACACGAACCCGTAACCGAACCCGTACCCTAAGCCGTACCCTAAACCTAACCCTAACCCTAACCCTAACTCTAAGCAACCCTTGACTGCTTCTGCCTCCAATAGATTTCCTATGCACTAGTGTTTTAAGGAACAGGTAAAAAACAGAATCCTAATGTGATTTCTTGACAATGGGTGTGTTCTTTATCTTCTCCTAGTGTCTAAACTCTTCTCCATGGCTGGACACCCAAATAATATTCCTTGACGTGCTAAGGGGTATCTAGAGAGTGGGATAGGTTTAATAACTACCCTAACCCTAACGCGTACCCTAACCATAACACGTACCCTAACCCTAACCCCTACCCTAACCCGAACACGTACCCTAATCCTAACCCGTACCCTAAACCAAGCCCTAACCCTCAAACTAACCCTAACCCTAACCCTAACCCATACCATACGCCGTACCCGAACCCGTACACTAAGTCGTACCCTAAAGCTAACCCTAACCCTAACCCTAACCCTAACCCTAAGCTACCCTTGACTGCTTCTGCCTCCAATAGATTTCCTAAGCACTAGTGTTTTAAGGAACAGGTAAAAAAGAGAATCCTAATGTGATTTCTTGATAATGGGTGTGTTCCTTATCTTCTCCTAGTGTCTAAACTCTTCTCCATGGCTGGACACCCTAATAATATTCCTTGACGTGCTAAGGGGTATCTAGAGAGTGGGATAGGTTTAATAACTACCCTAACCCTAACGCGTACCCTAACCCTAACACGTACCCTAAGCCTAACCCCTACCCTAACCCGAACACGTACCCTAATCCTAACCCGTACCCTAAAACAAGACCTAACCCTCAAACTAACCCTAACCCTAACCCTAACCCATACCATACGCCGTACCCGAACCCGTACCCGAACCCTTACACTAAGCCGTACCCTAAAGCTAACCCTAACCCTAACCCTAACCCTAACCCTAAGCTACAGTTGACTGCTTCTGCCTCCAATAGATTTCCTAAGCACTAGTGTTTTAAGGAACAGGTTAAAAAGAGAATCCTAATGTGATTTCTTGATAATGGGTGTGTTCCTTATCTTCTCCTAGTGTCTAAACTCTTCTCCATGGCTGGACACCCAAATAATATTCCTTGACGTGCTAAGGGGTATCTAGAGAGTGGGATAGGTTTAATAACTACCTTAATCCTAACGCGTACCCTAACCCTAACCCCTACCCTAACCCTAACACGTACCCTAATCCTAACCCGTACCCTAAACCGAGCCCTAACCCTCAAACTAACCCTAACCCTAACCCTAACCCATACCCTATACCGTACCCGAAACCGTACCCGAACCCGTACCCTAAGCCTTACCCTAACAATAACCCTAACCCTAACCATAACTCTAAGCTACCCTTGACTGCTTCTGCCTCCAATAGATTTCCTAAGCACTAGTGTTTTAAGGAACAGGTTAAAAAGAGAATCCTAATGTGATTTCTTGATAATGGGTGTTTTCCTTATCTTCTCCTAGTGTCTAAACTCTTCTCCATGGCTGGACCCCCAAATAATATTCCTTGACGTGCTAAGGGGTATCTAGTGAGTGGGATAGGTTTAATAACTAACGTAACCCTAACGCGTACCCTAACCCTAACCCCTATCATAACGCTAACACGTACCCTTATCCTACCCCGTACCCTAAACCGAGCCCTAACCCTCAAACTAACCCTAACCCTAACCCTAACCCTAACCCTACGCCGTACATGAACCCGTACACGAACCAGTACTCTAAGCCGTACCCTAACCCTAACCCTAACCCTAACCCTAACCCTAACCCTAAGCTACCCTTGGCTGCTTCTGCCTCCAATAGATTTCCTAAGCACTAGTGTTTTAAGGAACAGGTTAAAAAGAGAATCCTAATGTGATTTCTTGATAATGGGTGTCTTCCTTATCTTCTCCTAGTGTCTAAACTCTTCTCCATGGCTGGACACCCAAATAATATTCCTTGACGTGCTAAGGGGTATCTAGAGAGTGGAATAGGTTTAATAACTACCCTAACCCTAACGCGTGCCCTAACCCTAACCCCTAACCTAACCCTAACACGTACCCTAATCCTAACCCGTAACCTAAACCGAGCCCTAACCCTCAAACTAACCCTAACACTAACCATAACCCATACCCTACGCCGTACCCGAACCCGTACCCGAACCCGTACCCTAAGCCGTACCCTAACCCTAACCCTAACCCTAACCCTAACCCTAAGCTACCCTTGACTGCTTCTGCCTCCAATAGATTTCCTAAGCACTAGTGTATTAAAGAACAGGTTAAAAAGAGAATCCTATTGTGATTTCAGGATAATGGGTGTGTTCCTTATCTTCTCCTAGTGTCTAAACTCTTCTCCATGGCTGGACCCCCAAATAATATTCCTTGACGTGCTAAGGGGTATCTAGAGAGTGGGATAGGTTTAATAACTACCCTAACCCTAACGCGTACCCTAACCCTAACACGTACCCTAATCCTAACACGTACCCTAAACCGAGCCCTAACCCTCAAACTAACCCTAACCCTAACCCTAACCCATACCCTATGCCGTACCCGAACCCGTACCCTAATCCTTACCCTAACAATAACACTAACCCTAACCCTAAGCTACCCTTGACTGCTTCTGCCTCCAATAGATTTCCTAAGCGCTAGTGTTTTAAGGAACAGGTTAAAAAGAGAATCCTAATGTGATTTCTTGATAATGTGTGTGTTACTTATCTTCTCCTAGTGTCTAAACTCTTCTCCATGGCTGGACCCCCAAATAATATTCCTTGACGTGCTAAGGGGTATCTAGAGAGTGGGATAGGTTTAATAACTACCCTAACCCTAACGCGTACCCTAACCCTAACCCCTACCATAACCTTAACACGAACCCTAATCCTAACCCGTACCCTAAACCGAGCCCTAACCTTCAAACTAACCCCAACCCTAACCCATACCCTACGCCGTACACGAACCCGTACCCGAACCCGTACCCTAAGCCGTACCCTAACCCTAACCCTAACCCTAACCCTAACCCTAAGCTTCCCTTGACTGCTTCTGCCTCCAATAGATTTCCTAAGCACTAGTGTTTTAAGGAACAGGTTAAAAAGAGAATCCTAATGTGATTTCTTGATAATCGGTGTGTTCCTTATCTTCTCCTAGTGTCTAAACTCTTCTCCATGGCTGGACCCCCAAATAATATTCCTTGACGTGCTAAGGGGTATCTAGAGAGTGGGATAGGTTTAATAACTACCCTAACCCTAACGCGTACCCTAACCCTAACCCCTACCCTAACCCTAACACGAACCCTAATCCTAACCCGTACCCTAAACCGAGCCCTAACCTTCAAACTAACCCTAACCCTAACCCTAACCCATACCCTACGCCGTACACGAACCCGTACCTGAACCCGTACCCTAAGCCGTACCCTAACCCTAACCCTAACCCTAACCCTAACCCTAAGCTACCCTTGACTGCTTCTGCCTCCAATAGATTTCCTAAGCACTAGTGTTTTAAGGAACAGGTTAAAAAGAGAATCCTAATGTGATTTCTTGATAATAGGTGTGTTCCTTATCTTCTCCTAGTGTCTAAACTCTTCTCCATGGCTGGACACCCAAATAATATTCCTTGACGTGCTAATGGGTATCTAGAGAGTGGAATAGTTTTAATAACTACCCTAACCATAACACGTGCCCTAACCCTAACTCCTAACCTAACCCTAACACGTACCCTTATCCTAACCCGTAACCTAAACCGAGCCCTAACCCTCAAACTAACCCTAACACTAACCATAACCCATACCCTACGCCGTACCCGAACCCGTACCCGAACCCGTACCCTAAGCCGTACCCTAACCCTAACCCTAACCCTAACCCTAACCCTAAGCTACCCTTGACTGCTTCTGCCTCCAATAGATTTCCTAAGCACTAGTGTATTAAAGAACAGGTTAAAAAGAGAATCCTATTGTGATTTCAGGATAATGGGTGTGTTCCTTATCTTCTCCTAGTGTCTAAACTCTTCTCCATGGCTGGACCCCCAAATAATATTCCTTGACGTGCTAAGGGGTATCTAGAGAGTGGGATAGGTTTAATAACTACCCTAACCCTAACGCGTACCCTAATCCTAACCCGTACCCTAAACCGAGCCCTAACCCTCAAAGTAACCCTAACCCTAACCCTAACCCATAACCTATGCCGTACCCGAATCCGTACCCTAAGCCTTACCCTAACAATAACCCTAACCCTAATCCTAAGCTACCCTTGACTGCTTCTGCCTCCAATAGATTTCCTAAGCACTAGTGTTTTAAGGAACAGGTTAAAAAGAGAATCCTAATGTGATTTATTGATAATGTGTGTGTTCCTTATCTTCTCCTAGTGTCTAAACTCTTCTCCATGGCTGGACCCCCAAATAATATTCCTTGACGTGCTAAGGGGTATCTAGAGAGTGGGATAGGTTTAATAACTACCCTAACCCTAACGCGTACCCTAACCCTAACCCCTACCATAACCTTAACACGAACCCTAATCCTAACCCGTACCCTAAACCGAGCCCTAACCCTCAAATTAACCCTAACCCTAACCCTAAACCATACCCTACGCCGTACCCGAACCCGTACCCGAACCCGTACCCTAAGCCGTACCCTAACCCTAACCCTAACCCTAACCCTAACCCTAAGCTTCCCTTGACTGCTTCTGCCTCCAATAGATTTCCTAAGCACTAGTGTTTTAAGGAACAGGTTAAAAAGAGAATCCTAATGTGATTTCTTGATAATGGGTGTGTTCCTTATATTCTCCTAGTGTCTAAACTCTTCTCCATGGCTGGACACCCAAATAATATTCCTTGACGTGCTAAGGGGTATCTAGAGAGTGGGATAGGTTTAATAACTACCCTAACCCTAACGCGTACCCTAACCCTAACCCCTACCCTAACCCTAACACGTACCCTAATCCTAACCCGTAACCTAAACCGAGCCCTAACCCTCAAACTAACCCTAACCCTAACCCTAACCCATACCCTACGCCGTACCCGAAACCGTACCCAAACCCATAACCTAACACTAACCCTAACCCTAACCCTAACCCTAAGCTACCCTTGACTGCTTCTGCCTCAAATAGATTTCCTAAGCACTAGTGTTTTAAGGAACAGGTTAAAAAGAGAATCCTAATGTGATTTCTTGATAATGGGTGTGTTCTTTATCTTCTCCTAGTGTCTAAACTCTTCTCCATGGCTGGACACCCTAATAATATTCCTTGACGTGCTAAGGGGTATCTAGAGAGTGGGATAGGTTTAATAACTAACCTAACCCTAACGCGTACCCTAACCCTAACACGTACCCTAACCCTAACCCCTACCCTAACCCGAACACGTACCCTAATCCTAACCCGTACCCTAAACCAAGACCTAACCCTCAAACTAACCCTAACCCTAACCCTAACCCATACCATACGCCGTTCCCGAACCCGTACCCGAACCCGTACACTAAGTCGTACCCTAAAGCTAACCCTAACCCTAACCCTAACCCTAACCCTAAGCTACCCTTGACTGCTTCTGCCTCCAATAGATTTCCTAAGCACTAGTGTTTTAAGGAACAGGTTAAAAAGAGAATCCTAATGTGATTTCTTGATGACGGGTGTGTTCCTTATCTTCTCCTAGTGTCTAAACTCTTCTCCATTGCTGGACCCCCAAATAATATTCCTTGACGTGCTAAGGGGTATCTAGAGAGTGGGATAGGTTTAATAAATACCCTAACCCTAACGCATACCCTAACCCTAACCCCTACCCTAACCCTAACACGTACCCTAATCCTAACCCGTACCCTAAACCGAGCCCTAACCCTCAAACTAAACCTAACCCTAACCCTAACCCATACCCTATACCGTACCCGAAACCGTACCCGAACCCATACCCTAAGCCTTACCCTAACAATAACCCTAACCCTATCCATAACTCTAAGCTACCCTTGACTGCTTCTGCCTCCAATAGATTTACTAAGCACTAGTGTTTTAAGGAACAGGTTAAAAAGAGAATCCTAATGTGATTTCTTGATAATGGGTGTGTTCCTTATCTTCTCCTAGTGTATAAACTCTTCTCCATGGCTGGACCCCCAAATAATATTCCTTGACGTGCTAAGGGGTATCTAGAGAGTGGGATAGGTTTAATAACTACCCTAAGCTTAACGCGTACCCTAACCCTAACCCCTACCCTAACCCTAACACGAACCCTAATCCTAACTCGTGCCCTAAACCGAGCCCTAACCTTCAAACTAACCCTAACCCTAACCCTAACCCATACCCTACGCCGTACGCGAACCCGTACCCGAACCCGTACCCTAAGCCGTACCCTAACCCTAACCCTAACCCTAACCCTAACCCTAAGCTACCCTTGACTGCTTCTGCCTCCAATAGATTTCCTAAGCTCTAGTGTTTTAAGGAACAGGTTAAAAAGAGAATCCTAATGTGATTTCAGGATAATGGGTGTGTTCCTTATCTTCTCCTAGTGTCTAAACTCTTCTCCATGGCTGGACCCCCAAATAATATTCCTTGACGTGCTAAGGGGTATCTAGAGAGTGGGATAGGTTTAATAACTACCCTAACCTTAACGCGTACCCTAACCCTAACCCCTACCCTAACCCTAACACGAACCCTAATATTAACCCGTGCCCTAAACCGAGCCCTAAACTTCAAACTAACCCTAACCCTAACCCTAACCCATACCCTACGCCGTACACGAACCCGTACCCGAACCCGTACCCTAAGCCGTACCCTAAACCTAACCCTAACCCTAACCCTAACCCTAAGCTACCCTTGACTGCTTCTGCCTCCAATAAATTTCCTAAGCACTAGTGTTTTAAGGAACAGGTAAAAAAGAGAATCCTAATGTGATTTCTTGATAATGGGTGTGTTCTTTATCTTCTCCTAGTGTCTAAACTCTTCTCCATGGCTGGACACCCAAATAATATTCCTTGACGTGCTAAGGGGTATCTAGAGAGTGGGATAGGTTTAATAACTACCCTAACCCTAACGCGTACCCTAACCCTAACACGTACCCTAACCCTAACCCCTACCCTAACCCGAACACGTACCCTAATCCTAACCCGTACCCTAAACCAAGCCCTAACCCTCAAACTAACCCTAACCCTAACCCTAACCCATACCATACTCCGTACCCGAACCCGTACCCGAACCCGTACACTAAGTCGTACCCTAAAGCTAACCCTAACCCTAACCCTAACCCTAACCCTAAGCTACCCTTGACTGCTTCTGCCTCCAATAGATTTCCTAAGCACTAGTGTTTTAAGGAACAGGTTAAAAAGAGAATCCTAATGTGATTTCTTGATGACGGGTGTGTTCCTTATCTTCTCCTAGTGTCTAAACTCTTCTCCATTGCTGGACCCCCAAATAATATTCCTTGACGTGCTAAGGGGTATCTAGAGAGTGGGATAGGTTTAATAAATACCCTAACCCTAACGCATACCCTAACCCTAACCCCTACCCTAACCCTAACACGTACCCTAATCCTAACCCGTACCCTAAACCGAGCCCTAACCCTCAAACTAACCCTAACCCTAACCCTAACCCATACCCTATACCGTACCCGAAACCGTACCCGAACCCGTACCCTAAGCCTTACCCTAACAATAACCCTAACCCTATCCATAACTCTAAGCTACCCTTGACTGCTTCTGCCTCCAATAGATTTCCTAAGCACTAGTGTTTTAAGGAACAGGTTAAAAAGAGAATCCTAATGTGATTTCTTGATAATGGGTGTGTTCCTTATCTTCTCCTAGTGTATAAACTCTTCTCCATGGCTGGACCCCCAAATAATATTCCTTGACGTGCTAAGGGGTATCTAGAGAGTGGGATAGGTTTAATAACTACCCTAAGCTTAACGCGTACCCTAACCCTAACCCCTACCCTAACCCTAACACGAACCCTAATCCTAACCCGTGCCCTAAACCGAGCCCTAACCTTCAAACTAACCCTAACCCTAACCCTAACCCATACCCTACGCTGTACGCGAACCCGTACCCGAACCCGTACCCTAAGCCGTACCCTAACCCTAACCCTAACCCTAACCCTAACCCTAAGCTACCCTTGACTGCTTCTGCCTCCAATAGATTTCCTAAGCACTAGTGTTTTAAGGAACAGGTTAAAAAGAGAATCCTAATGTGATTTCAGGATAATGGGTGTGTTCCTTATCTTCTCCTAGTGTCTAAACTCTTCTCCATGGCTGGACCCCCAAATAATATTCCTTGACGTGCTAAGGGGTATCTAGAGAGTGGGATAGGTTTAATAACTACCCTAACCTTAACGCGTACCCTAACCCTAACCCCTACCCTAACCCTAACACGAATCCTAATATTAACCCGTGCCCTAAACCGAGCCCTAACCTTCAAACTAACCCTAACCCTAACCCGAACCCACACCCTACGCCGTACACGAACCCGTACCCGAACCCGTACCCTAAGCCGTACCCTAAACCTAACCCTAACCCTAACCCTAACCCTAAGCTACCCTTGACTGCTTCTGCCTCCAATAGATTTCCTAAGCACTAGTGTTTTAAGGAACAGGTAAAAAAGAGAATCCTAATGTGATTTCTTGATAATGGGTGTGTTCTTTTTCTTCTCCTAGTGTCTAAACTCTTCTCCATGGCTGGACACCCAAATAATATTCCTTGACGTGCTAAGGGGTATCTAGAGAGTGGGATAGGTTTAATAACTACCCTAACCCTAACGCGTACCCTAACCCTAACACGTACCCTAACCCTAACCCCTACCCTAACCCGAACACGTACCCTTATCCTAACCCGTACCCTAAACCAAGCCCTAACCCTCAAAGTAACCCTAACCCTAACCCTAACCCATACCATACTCCGTACCCGAACCCGTACCCGAACCCGTACACTAAGTCGTACCCTAAAGCTAACCCTAACCCTAACCCTAACCCTAACCCTAAGCTACCCTTGACTGCTTCTGCCTCCAATAGATTTCCTAAGCACAAGTGTTTTAAGGAACAGGTTAAAAAGAGAATCCTAATGTGATTTCTTGATAATGGGTGTGTTCCTTATCTTCTCCTAGTGTCTAAACTCTTCTCCATGGCTGGACCCCCAAATAATATTCCTTGACGTGCAAAGGGGTATCTAGAGAGTGGGATAGGTTTAATAACTACCCTAACCCTAACGCGTACCATAACCCTAACCCCTACCCTAACCCTAACACGTACCCTAATCCTAAGCCGAAACCTAAACCGAGCCCTAACCTTCAAACTAACCCTAACCCTAACTCTAACCCATACCCTACGCCGTACACGAATCCGTACCCGAACCCGTACCCTATGCCGTACCCTAACTCTAGCCCTAACCCTAACCCTAACCCTAAGCTACCCTTGACTGCTTCTGCCTCCAATAGATTTCCTAAGCACTAGTGTTTTAAGGAACAGGTAAAAAAGAGAATCCTAATGTGATTTCTTGATAATGGGTGTGTTCCTTATCTTCTCCTAGTGTCTAAACTCTTCTCCATGGCTGGACACCCAAATAATATTCCTTGACGTGCTAAGGGGTATCTAGAGAGTGGGATAGGTTTAATAACTACCCTAACCCTAACGCGTACCCTAACCCTAACCCCTACCCTAACCCTAACACGTACCCTAATCCTAACCCGTACCCTAAACCGAGCCCTAACCCTCAAACTAACCCTAACCCTAACCCTAACCCATATCCTACGCCATACCCAAACCCGTACCCGAACCCGTACCCGAAACCGTACCCTAAGCCGTACCCTAACCCTAACCCTAACCCTAAGCTACCCTTGACTGCTTCTGCCTCCAATAGATTTCCTAAGCACTAGTGTTTTAAGGAACAGGTTAAAAAGAGAATCCTAATGTGATTTCTTGATAATGGGTGTGTTCCTTATCTTCTCCTAGTGTCTAAACTCTTCTCCATGGCTGGACCCCCAAATAATATTCCTTGACGTGCTAAGGGGTATCTAGAGAGTGGGATAGGTTTAATAACTACCCTTACCCTAACGCGTACCCTAACCCTAACCTCTACCCTAACCCTAACACGAACCCTAATATTAACCCGTGCCCTAAACCGAGCCCTAACCTTCAAACTAACCCTAACCCTAACCCTAACCCATACCCTACGCCGTACACGAACCCGTAACCGAACCCGTACCCTAAGCCGTACCCTAAACCTAACCCTAACCCTAACCCTAACTCTAAGCAACCCTTGACTGCTTCTGCCTCCAATAGATTTCCTAAGCACTAGTGTTTTAAGGAACAGGTAAAAAAGAGAATCCTAATGTGATTTCTTGACAATGGGTGTGTTCTTTATCTTCTCCTAGTGTCTAAACTCTTCTCCATGGCTGGACACCCAAATAATATTCCTTGACGTGCTAAGGGGTATCTAGAGAGTGGGATAGGTTTAATAACTACCCTAACCCTAACGCGTACCCTAACCATAACACGTACCCTAACCCTAACCCCTACCCTAACCCGAACACGTACCCTAATCCTAACCCGTACCCTAAACCAAGCCCTAACCCTCAAACTAACCCTAACCCTAACCCTAACCCATACCATACGCCGTACCCGAACCCGTACACTAAGTCGTACCCTAAAGCTAACCCTAACCCTAACCCTAACCCTAACCCTAAGCTACCCTTGACTGCTTCTGCCTCCAATAGATTTCCTAAGCACAAGTGTTTTAAGGAACAGGTTAAAAAGAGAATCCTAATGTGATTTCTTGAGAATGGGTGTGTTCCTTATCTTCTCCTAGTGTCTAAACTCTTCTCCATGGCTGGACCCCCAAATAATATTCCTTGACGTGCTAAGGGGTATCTAGAGAGTGGGATAGGTTTAATAACTACCATAACCCTAACGCGTACCATAACCCTAACCCCTACCCTAACCCTAACACGTACCCTAATCCTAAGCCGAAACCTAAACCGAGCCCTAACCGTCAAACTAACCCTAACCCTAACTCTAACCCATACCCTACGCCGTACACGAACCCGTACCCGAACCCGTACCCTATGCCGTACCCTAACTCTAGCCCTAACCCTAACCCTAACCCTAAGCTACCCTTGACTGCTTCTGCCTCCAATAGATTTTCTAAGCACTAGTGTTTTAAGGAACAGGTAAAAAAGAGAATCCTAATGTGATTTCTTGATAATGGGTGTGTTCCTTATCTTCTCCTAGTGTCTAAACTCTTCTCCATGGCTGGACACCCTAATAATATTCCTTGACGTGCTAAGGGGTATCTAGAGAGTGGGATAGGTTTAATAACTACCCTAACCCTAACGCGTACCCTAACCCTAACACGTACCCTAAGCCTAACCCCTACCCTTACCCGAACACGTACCCTAATCCTAACCCGTACCCTAAAACAAGACCTAACCCTCAAACTAACCCTAACCCTAACCCTAACCCATACCATACGCCGTACCCGAACCCGTACCCGAACCCTTACACTAAGCCGTACCCTAAAGCTAACCCTAACCCTAACCCTAACCCTAACCCTAAGCTACAGTTGACTACTTCTGCCTCCAATAGATTTCCTAAGCACTAGTGTTTTAAGGAACAGGTTAAAAAGAGAATCCTAATGTGATTTCTTGATAATGGGTGTGTTCCTTATCTTCTCCTAGTGTCTAAACTCTTCTCCATGGCTGGACACCCAAATAATATTCCTTGACGTGCTAAGGGGTATCTAGAGAGTGGGATAGGCTTAATAACTACCCTAATCCTAACGCGTACCCTAACCCTAACCCCTACCCTAACCCTAACACGTACCCTAATCCTAACCCGTACCCTAAACCGAGCCCTAACCCTCAAACTAACCCTAACCCTAACCCTAACCCATACCCTATACCGTACCCGAACCCGTACCCGAACCCTTACCCTAACAATAACCCTAACCCTAACCCTAACCCTAAGCTATCCTTGACTGCTTCTGCCTCCAATAGATTTCCTAAGCACTAGTGTATTAAGGAACAGGTTAAAAAGAGAATCCTAATGTGATTTCTTGATAATGGGTGTGTTCCTTATCTTCTCCTAGTGTCTAAACTCTTCTACATGGCTGGACCCCCAAATAATATTCCTTGACGTGCTAAGGGGTATCTAGAGAGTGGGATAGGTTTAATAACTACCCTAACCCTAACGCGTACCCTAACCCTAACCCCTACCCTAACCCTAACACTAACCCTAATCCTAACCCGTGCCCTAAACCGAGCCCTAACCTTCAAACTAACCCTAACCCTAACCCTAACCCATACCCTACGCCGTACACGAACCCGTACCCGAACCCGTACCCTAAGCCGTACCCTAAAGCTAACCCTAACCCTAACCCTAACCCTAAGCTACCCTTGACTGCTTCTGCCTCCAATAGATTTCCTAAGCACTAGTGTTTTAAGGAACAGGTTAAAAAGAGAATCCTAACGTGATTTCTTGATAATGGGTGTATTCCTTATCTTCTCCTAGTGTCTAAACTCTTCTCCATGGCTGGACCCCCAAATAATATTCCTTGACGTGCTAAGGGGTATCTAGAGAGTGGGATAGGTTTAATAACTATCCTAACCCTAACGCGTACCCTAACCCTAACACGTACCCTAACCCTAACCCCTACCCTAACCCTAACACGTACCCTAATCCTAACCCGTAACCTAAACCGAGCCCTAACCCTCAAACTAACCCTAACCCTAACCCTAACCCATACCCTACGCCGTACCCGAACCCGTACCCAAACCCGTACCCTAACACTAACCCTAACCCTAACCCTAAGCTACCCTTGACTGCTTCTGCCTCAAATAGATTTCCTAAGCACTAGTGTTTTAAGGAACAGGTTAAAAAGAGAATCCTAATGTGATTTCTTGATAATGGGTGTGTTCCTTATCTTCTCCTAGTGTCTAAACTCTTCTCTATGGCTGTACCCCCAAATAATATTCCTTGACGTGCTAAGGGGTATCTAGAGAGTGGGATAGGTTTAATAACTACCCTTACCCTAACGCGTACCCTAACCCTAAAACGTACCCTAACCCTAACCCCTACCCTAACCCGAACACGTACCCTAATCCTAACCCGTACCCTAAACCATGCCCTAACCCTCAAACTAACCCTAACCCTAACCCTAACCCATACCATACGCCGTACCCGAACCCGTACCCGAACCCGTACCCTAAGCCGTACCCTAAGCCGTACCCTAACCCTAACCCTAACCCTAAGCTACCCTTGACTGCTTCTGCCTCCAATAGATTTCCTAAGCACTAGTGTTTTAAGGAACAGGTTAAAAAGAGAATCCTAATGTGATTTCTTGATAATGGGTGTGTTCCTTATCTTCTCCTAGTGTCTAAACTCTTCTCCATGGCTGGACCCCCAAATAATATTCCTTGACGTGCTAAGGGGTATCTAGTGAGTGGGATAGGTTTAATAACTAAAGTAACCCTAACGCGTACCCTAACCCTAACCCCTATCATAACCCTAACACGTACCCTTATCCTACCCCGTACCCTAAACCGAACCCTAACCCTCAAACTAACCCTAACCCTAACCCTAACCCATACCCTATACCGTACCCGAACCCGTACCCGAACCCGTACCCTAAGCCTTACCCTAACAATAACCCTAATCCTAACCCTAACCCTAAGCTACCCTTGACTGCTTCTGCCTCCATTAGATTTCCTAAGCACTAGTGTTTTAAGGAACAGGTAAAAAAGAGAATCCTAATGTGATTTCTTGATAATGGGTGTGTTCCTAATCTTCTCCTAGTGTCTAAACTCTTCTCCATGGCTGGACCCCCAAATAATATTCCTTGACGTGCTAAGGGGTATCTAGAGAGTGGGATAGGTTTAATAACTACCCTAACCCTAACGCATACCCTAACCCTAACCTCTACCTTAACCCTAACACGTACACTAATCCTAACCCATAACCTAAACCGAGCCCTAACCCTCAAACTAACCCTAACGCTAACCCTAAACCATACCCTACGCCGTACCCGAACCCGTACCCGAACCCGTACCCTAAGCCGTACCCTAACCCTAACCCTAACCCTAACCCTAACCCTAACCTACCCTTGACTGCTTCTGCCTCCAATAGATTTCCTAAGCACTAGTGTATTAAGGAACAGGTTAAAAAGAGAATCCTAATGTGATTTCAAGATAATGGGTGTGTTCCTTATCTTCTCCTAGTGTCTAAACTCTTCTCCATGGCTGGACACCCAAATAATATTCCTTGACGTGCTAAGGGGTATCTAGAGAGTGGGATAGGTTTAATAACTACCCTAACCCTAACGCGTACCCTAACCCTAACCCCTACCCTAACCCTAACACGAACCCTAATCCTAACCCATGCCCTAAACCGAGCCCTAACCTTCAAACTAACCCTAAGCCTAACCCTAACCCGTACCCTACGCCGTACACGAACCCGTACCCGAACCCGTACCCTAAGCCGTACCCTAACCCTAACCCTAACCCTAACCCTAACCCTAACCCTAAGCTACCCTTGACTGCTTCTGCCTCCAATAGATTTCCTAAGCACTAGTGTTTTAAGGAACAGGTTAAAAAGAGAATCCTAATGTGATTTCTTGATAATGGGTGTGTTCCTTATCTTCTCCTAGTGTCTAAACTCTTCTCCATGGCTGGACACCCAAATAATATTCCTTGACGTGCTAAGGGGTATCTAGAGAGTGGGATAGTTTTAATAACTACCCTAACCCTAACGCGTACCCTAAACCTAACCCCTACCCTAACCCTAACACGTACCCTAATCCTAACCCGTACCCTAAACCGAGCCCTAGCCCTCAAACTAACCCTAACCCTAACCCTAACCCATATCCTACGCCATACCCAAACCCGTACCCGAACCCGTACCAGAAACCGTACCCTAAGCCGTACCCTAACCCTAACCCTAACCCTAAGCTACCCTTGACTGCTTCTGCCTCCAATAGATTTCCTAAGCACTAGTGTTTTAAGGAACAGGTTAAAAAGAGAATCCTAATGTGATTTCTTGATAATGGGTTTGTTCGTTATTTTCTCCTAGTGTCTAAACTCTTCTCCATGGCTGGACCCCCAAATAATATTCCTTGACGTGCTAAGGGGTATCTAGAGAGTGGGATAGGTTTAATAACTACCCTAACCCTAACGCGTACCCGAACCCTAACCCCTACCCTAACCCTAACACGAACCCTAATCCTAACCCGTACCCTAAACCGAGCCCTAACCTTCAAACTAACCCTAACCCTAACCCTAACCCATACCCTACGCCGTACACGAACCCGTACCCGAACCCGTACCCTAAGCCGTACCCTAACCCTAACCCTAACCCTAACCCTAACCCTAAGCTACCCTTGACTGCTTCTGCCTCCAATAGATTTCCTAAGCACTAGTGTTTTAAGGAACAGGTTAAAAAGAGAATCCTAATGTGATTTCTTGATAATGGGTGTCTTCCTTATCTTCTCCTAGTGTCTAAACTCTTCTCCATGGCTGGACACCCAAATAATATTCCTTGACGTGCTAAGGGGTATCTAGAGAGTGGAATAGGTTTAATAACTACCCTAACCCTAACGCGTGCCCTAACCCTAACACCTAACCTAACCCTAACACGTACCCTAATCCTAACCCGTAACCTAAACCGAGCCCTAACCCTCAAACTAACCCTAACACTAACCATAACCCATACCCAACGCTGTACCCGAACCCGTACCCGAACCCGTACCCTAAGCCGTACCCTAACCCTAACCCTAACCCTAACCCTAACCCTAAGCTACCCTTGACTGCTTCTGCCTCCAATAGATTTCCTAAGCACTAGTGTATTAAAGAACAGGTTAAAAAGAGAATCCTATTGTGATTTCAGGATAATGGGTGTGTTCCTTATCTTCTCCTAGTGTCTAAACTCTTCTCCATGGCTGGACCCCCAAATAATATTCCTTGACGTGCTAAGGGGTATCTAGAGAGTGGGATAGGTTTAATAACTACCCTAACCCTAACGCGTACCCTAACCCTAACACGTACCCTAATCCTAACACGTACCCTAAACCGAGCCCTAACCCTCAAACTAACCCTAACCCTAACCCTAACCCATAACCTATGCCGTACCCGAACCCGTACCCTAAGCCTTACCCTAACAATAACCCTAACACTAACCCTAAGCTACCCTTGACTGCTTCTGCCTCCAATAGATTTCCTAAGCACTAGTGTTTTAAGGAACAGGTTAAAAAGAGAATCCTAATGTGATTTCTTGATAATGGGTGTGTTCCTTATCTTCTCCTAGTGTCTAAACTCTTCTCCATGGATGGACCCCCAAATAATATTCCTTGACGTGCTAAGGGGTATCTAGTGAGTGGGATAGGTTTAATAACTAACGTAACCCTAACGCGTACCCTAACCCTAACCCCTATCATAACCCTAACATGTACCCATATCCTACCCCGTACCCTAAACCGAGCCCTAACCCTCAAAGTAACCCTAACCCTAACCCTAACCCATACCCTATACCGTACCCGAACCCGTACCCGAACCCGTACCCTAAGCCTTACCCTAACAATAACCCTAACCCTAACCCTAACCCTGAGCTACCCTTGACTGCTTCTGCCTCCATTAGATTTCCTAAGCACTAGTGTTTTAAGGAACAGGTTAAAAAGAGAATCCTAATGTGATTTCTTGATAATGGGTGTGTTCCTTATCTTCTCCTAGTGTCTAAACTCTTCTCCATGGCTGGACCCCCAAATAATATTCCTTGACGTGCTAAGGGGTATCTAGAGAGTGGGATAGGTTTAATAACTACCCTAACCCTAACGCGTACCCTAACCCTAACCCCTACCCTAACCCTAACACGAACCCTAATCTTAACCCGTGCCCTAAACCGAGCCCTAACCTTCAAACTAACCCTAACCCTAACCCTAACCCGTACCCTACGCTGTACACGAACCCGTACCCGATCCCGTACCCTAAGCCGTACCCTAACCCTAACCCTAACCCTAACCCTAACCCTAACCCTAAGCTACGCTTGGCTGCTTCTGCCTCCAATAGATTTCCTAAGCACTAGTGTACTAAGGAACAGGTTAAAAAGAGAATCCTAATGTGATTTCAGGATAATGGGTGTGTTCCTTATCTTCTCCTAGTGTCTAAACTCTTCTCCATGGCTGGACACCCAAATAATATTCCTTGACGTGCTAAGGGGTATCTAGAGAGTGGGATAGGTTTAATAACTACCCTAACCCTAACGCGTACCCGAACCCTAACCCCTACGCTAACCCTAACACGAACCCTAATCCTAACCCGTACCCTAAACCGAGCCCTAACCTTCAAACTAACCCTAACCCTAACCCTAACCCATACCCTACGCCGTACACGAACCCGTACCCGAACCCGTACCCTAAGCCGTACCCTAACCCTAACCCTAACCCTAACCGTCACCCTAAGCTACCCTTGACTGCTTCTGCCTCCAATAGATTTCCTAAGCACTAGTGTTTTAAGGAACAGGTTAAAAAGAGAATCCTAATGTGATTTCTTGATAATGGGTGTCTTCCTTATCTTCTCCTAGTGTCTAAACTCTTCTCCATGGCTGGACACCCAAATAATATTCCTTGACGTGCTAAGGGGTATCTAGAGAGTGGAATAGGTTTAATAACTACCCTAACCCTAACGCGTGCCCTAACCCTAACCCCTAACCTAACCCTAACACGTACCCTAATCCTAACCCGTAACCTAAACCGAGCCCTAACCCTCAAACTAACCCTAACACTAACCATAACCCATACCCTACGCCGTACACGAACCCGTACCCGAACCCGTACCCTAAGCCGTACCCTAACCCTAACCCTAACCCTAACCCTAACCCTAAGCTACCCTTGACTGCTTCTGCCTCCAATAGATTTCCTAAGCACTAGTGTTTTAAGGAACAGGTTAAAAAGAGAATCCTATTGTGATTTCAGGATAATGGGTGTGTTCTTTATCTTCTCCTAGTGTCTAAACTCTTCTCCATGGCTGGACACCCAAATAATATTCCTTGACGTGCTAAGGGGTATCTAGAGAGTGGGATAGGTTTAATAACTACCCTAACCCTAACGCGTACCCTAACCCTAACACGTACCCTAACCCTAACCCCTACCCTAACCCGAACACGTACCCTAATCCTAACCCGTACCCTAAACCAAGCCCTAACCCTCAAACTAACCCTAACCCTAACCCTAACCCATACCATACTCCGTACCCGAACGCGTACCCGAACCCGTACACTAAGTCGTACCCTAAAGCTAACCCTAACCCTAACCCTAACCCTAACCCTAAGCTACCCTTGACTGCTTCTGCCTCCAATAGATTTCCTAAGCACTAGTGTTTTAAGGAACAGGTTAAAAAGAGAATCCTAATGTGATTTCTTGATGACGGGTGTGTTCCTTATCTTCTCCTAGTGTCTAAACTCTTCTCCATTGCTGGACCCCCAAATAATATTCCTTGACGTGCTAAGGGGTATCTAGAGAGTGGGATAGGTTTAATAAATACCCTAACCCTAACGCATACCCTAACCCTAACCCCTACCCTAACCCTAACACGTACCCTAATCCTAACCCGTACCCTAAACCGAGCCCTAACCCTCAAACTAACCCTAACCCTAACCCTAACCCATACCCTATACCGTACCCGAAACCGTACCCGAACCCGTACCCTAAGCCTTACCCTAACAATTACCCTAACCCTATCCATAACTCTAAGCTACCCTTGACTGCTTCTGCCTCCAATAGATTTCCTAAGCACTAGTGTTTTAAGGAACAGGTTAAAAAGAGAATCCTAATGTGATTTCTTGATAATGGGTGTGTTCCTTATCTTCTCCTAGTGTATAAACTCTTCTCCATGGCTGGACCCCCAAATAATATTCCTTGACGTGCTAAGGGGTATCTAGAGAGTGGGATAGGTTTAATAACTACCCTAACCCTAACGCGTACCCTAACCCTAACACGTACCCTAATCCTAACACGTACCCTAAACCGAGCCCTAACCCTCAAACTAACCCTAACCCTAACCCTAACCCATACCCTATGCCGTACCCGAACCCGTACCCTAAGCCTTACCCTAACAATAACACTAACCCTAACCCTAAGCTACCCTTGACTGCTTCTGCCTCCAATAGATTTCCTAAGCGCTAGTGTTTTAAGGAACAGGTTAAAAAGAGAATCCTAATGTGATTTCTTGATAATGTGTGTGTTACTTATCTTCTCCTAGTGTCTAAACTCTTCTCCATGGCTGGACCCCCAAATAATATTCCTTGACGTGCTAAGGGGTATCTAGAGAGTGGGATAGGTTTAATAACTACCCTAACCCTAACGCGTACCCTAACCCTAACCCCTACCATAACCTTAACACGAACCCTAATCCTAAACCGTACCCTAAACCGAGCCCTAACCTTCAAACTAACCCCAACCCTAACACATACCCTACGCCGTACACGAACCCGTACCCGAACCCGTACCCTAAGCCGTACCCTAACCCTAACCCTAACCCTAACCCTAACCCTAAGCTTCCCTTGACTGCTTCTGCCTCCAATAGATTTCCTAAGCACTAGTGTTTTAAGGAACAGGTTAAAAAGAGAATCCTAATGTGATTTCTTGATAATCGGTGTGTTCCTTATCTTCTCCTAGTGTCTAAACTCTTCTCCATGGCTGGACCCCCAAATAATATTCCTTGACGTGCTAAGGGGTATCTAGAGAGTGGGATAGGTTTAATAACTACCCTAACCCTAACGCGTACCCTAACCCTAACCCCTACCCTAACCCTAACACGAACCCTAATCCTAACCCGTACCCTAAACCGAGCCCTAACCTTCAAACTAACCCTAACCCTAACCCTAACCCATACCCTACGCCGTACACGAACCCGTACCTGAACCCGTACCCTAAGCCGTACCCTAACCCTAACCCTAACCCTAACCCTAACCCTAAGCTACCCTTGACTGCTTCTGCCTCCAATAGATTTCCTAAGCACTAGTGTTTTAAGGAACAGGTTAAAAAGAGAATCCTAATGTGATTTCTTGATAATAGGTGTGTTCCTTATCTTCTCCTAGTGTCTAAACTCTTCTCCATGGCTGGACACCCAAATAATATTCCTTGACGTGCTAATGGGTATCTAGAGAGTGGAATAGTTTTAATAACTACCCTAACCATAACACGTGCCCTAACCCTAACCCCTAACCTAACCCTAACACGTACCCTTATCCTAACCCGTAACCTAAACCGAGCCCTAACCCTCAAACTAACCCTAACACTAACCATAACCCATACCCTACGCCGTACCCGAACCCGTACCCGAACCCGTACCCTAAGCCGTACCCTAACCCTAACCCTAACCCTAACCCTAACCCTAAGCTACCCTTGGCTGCTTCTGCCTCCAATAGATTTCCTAAGCACTAGTGTATTAAAGAACAGGTTAAAAAGAGAATCCTAATGTGATTTATTGATAATGTGTGTGTTCCTTATCTTCTCCTAGTGTCTAAACTCTTCTCCATGGCTGGACCCCCAAATAATATTCCTTGACGTGCTAAGGGGTATCTAGAGAGTGGGATAGGTTTAATAACTACCCTAACCCTAATGCGTACCCTAACCCTAACCCCTACCATAACCTTAACACGAACCCTAATCCTAACCCGTACCCTAAACCGAGCCCTAACCCTCAAATTAACCCTAACCCTAACCCTAAACCATACCCTACGCCGTACCCGAACCCGTACCCGAACCCGTACCCTAAGCCGTACCCTAACCCTAACCCTAACCCTAACCCTAACCCTAAGCTTCCCTTGACTGCTTCTGCCTCCAATAGATTTCCTAAGCACTAGTGTTTTAAGGAACAGGTTAAAAAGAGAATCCTAATGTGATTTCTTGATAATAGGTGTGTTCCTTATCTTCTCCTAGTGTCTAAACTCTTCTCCATGGCTGGACACCCAAATAATATTCCTTGACGTGCTAATGGGTATCTAGAGAGTGGAATAGTTTTAATAACTACCCTAACCATAACACGTGCCCTAACCCTAACCCCTAACCTAACCCTAACACGTACCCTTATCCTAACCCGTAACCTAAACCGAGCCCTAACCCTCAAACTAACCCTAACACTAACCATAACCCATACCCTACGCCGTACCCGAACCCGTACCCGAACCCGTACCCTAAGCCGTACCCTAACCCTAACCCTAACCCTAACCCTAACCCTAAGCTACCCTTGACTGCTTCTGCCTCCAATAGATTTCCTAAGCACTAGTGTATTAAAGAACAGGTTAAAAAGAGAATCCTATTGTGATTTCAGGATAATGGGTGTGTTCCTTATCTTCTCCTAGTGTCTAAACTCTTCTCCATGGCTGGACCCCCAAATAATATTCCTTGACGTGCTAAGGGGTATCTAGAGAGTGGGATAGGTTTAATAACTACCCTAACCCTAACGCGTACCCTAATCCTAACCCGTACCCTAAACCGAGCCCTAACCCTCAAAGTAACCCTAACCCTAACCCTAACCCATAACCTATGCCGTATCCGAATCCGTACCCTAAGCCTTACCCTAACAATAACCCTAACCCTAATCCTAAGCTACCCTTGACTGCTTCTGCCTCCAATAGATTTCCTAAGCACTAGTGTTTTAAGGAACAGGTTAAAAAGAGAATCCTAATGTGATTTATTGATAATGTGTGTGTTCCTTATCTTCTCCTAGTGTCTAAACTCTTCTCCATGGCTGGACCCCCAAATAATATTCCTTGACGTGCTAAGGGGTATCTAGAGAGTGGGATAGGTTTAATAACTACCCTAACCCTAACGCGTACCCTAACCCTAACCCCTACCATAACCTTAACACGAACCCTAATCCTAACCCGTACCCTAAACCGAGCCCTAACCCTCAAATTAACCCTAACCCTAACCCTAAACCATACCCTACGCCGTACCCGAACCCGTACCCGAACCCGTACCCTAAGCCGTACCCTAACCCTAACCCTAACCCTAACCCTAACCCTAAGCTTCCCTTGACTGCTTCTGCCTCCAATAGATTTCCTAAGCACTAGTGTTTTAAGGAACAGGTTAAAAAGAGAATCCTAATGTGATTTCTTGATAATGGGTGTGTTCCTTATATTCTCCTAGTGTCTAAACTCTTCTCCATGGCTGGACACCCAAATAATATTCCTTGACGTGCTAAGGGGTATCTAGAGAGTGGGATAGGTTTAATAACTACCCTAACCCTAACGCGTACCCTAACCCTAACCCCTACCCTAACCCTAACACGTACCCTAATCCTAACCCGTAACCTAAACCGAGCCCTAACCCTCAAACTAACCCTAACCCTAACCCTAACCCATACCCTACGCCGTACCCGAAACCGTACCCAAACCCATAACCTAACACTAACCCTAACCCTAACCCTAACCCTAAGCTACCCTTGACTGCTTCTGCCTCAAATAGATTTCCTAAGCACTAGTGTTTTAAGGAACAGGTTAAAAAGAGAATCCTAATGTGATTTCTTGATAATGGGTGTGTTCTTTATCTTCTCCTAGTGTCTAAACTCTTCTCCATGGCTGGACACCCTAATAATATTCCTTGACGTGCTAAGGGGTATCTAGAGAGTGGGATAGGTTTAATAACTAACCTAACCCTAACGCGTACCCTAACCCTAACACGTACCCTAACCCTAACCCCTACCCTAACCCGAACACGTACCCTAATCCTAACCCGTACCCTAAACCAAGACCTAACCCTCAAACTAACCCTAACCCTAACCCTAACCCATACCATACGCCGTTCCCGAACCCGTACCCGAACCCGTACACTAAGTCGTACCCTAAAGCTAACCCTAACCCTAACCCTAACCCTAACCCTAAGCTACCCTTGACTGCTTCTGCCTCCAATAGATTTCCTAAGCACTAGTGTTTTAAGGAACAGGTTAAAAAGAGAATCCTAATGTGATTTCTTGATGACGGGTGTGTTCCTTATCTTCTCCTAGTGTCTAAACTCTTCTCCATTGCTGGACCCCCAAATAATATTCCTTGACGTGCTAAGGGGTATCTAGAGAGTGGGATAGGTTTAATAAATACCCTAACCCTAACGCATACCCTAACCCTAACCCCTACCCTAACCCTAACACGTACCCTAATCCTAACCCGTACCCTAAACCGAGCCCTAACCCTCAAACTAAACCTAACCCTAACCCTAACCCATACCCTATACCGTACCCGAAACCGTACCCGAACCCATACCCTAAGCCTTACCCTAACAATAACCCTAACCCTATCCATAACTCTAAGCTACCCTTGACTGCTTCTGCCTCCAATAGATTTACTAAGCACTAGTGTTTTAAGGAACAGGTTAAAAAGAGAATCCTAATGTGATTTCTTGATAATGGGTGTGTTCCTTATCTTCTCCTAGTGTATAAACTCTTCTCCATGGCTGGACCCCCAAATAATATTCCTTGACGTGCTAAGGGGTATCTAGAGAGTGGGATAGGTTTAATAACTACCCTAAGCTTAACGCGTACCCTAACCCTAACCCCTACCCTAACCCTAACACGAACCCTAATCCTAACTCGTGCCCTAAACCGAGCCCTAACCTTCAAACTAACCCTAACCCTAACCCTAACCCATACCCTACGCCGTACGCGAACCCGTACCCGAACCCGTACCCTAAGCCGTACCCTAACCCTAACCCTAACCCTAACCCTAACCCTAAGCTACCCTTGACTGCTTCTGCCTCCAATAGATTTCCTAAGCTCTAGTGTTTTAAGGAACAGGTTAAAAAGAGAATCCTAATGTGATTTCAGGATAATGGGTGTGTTCCTTATCTTCTCCTAGTGTCTAAACTCTTCTCCATGGCTGGACCCCCAAATAATATTCCTTGACGTGCTAAGGGGTATCTAGAGAGTGGGATAGGTTTAATAACTACCCTAACCTTAACGCGTACCCTAACCCTAACCCCTACCCTAACCCTAACACGAACCCTAATATTAACCCGTGCCCTAAACCGAGCCCTAAACTTCAAACTAACCCTAACCCTAACCCTAACCCATACCCTACGCCGTACACGAACCCGTACCCGAACCCGTACCCTAAGCCGTACCCTAAACCTAACCCTAACCCTAACCCTAACCCTAAGCTACCCTTGACTGCTTCTGCCTCCAATAAATTTCCTAAGCACTAGTGTTTTAAGGAACAGGTAAAAAAGAGAATCCTAATGTGATTTCTTGATAATGGGTGTGTTCTTTATCTTCTCCTAGTGTCTAAACTCTTCTCCATGGCTGGACACCCAAATAATATTCCTTGACGTGCTAAGGGGTATCTAGAGAGTGGGATAGGTTTAATAACTACCCTAACCCTAACGCGTACCCTAACCCTAACACGTACCCTAACCCTAACCCCTACCCTAACCCGAACACGTACCCTAATCCTAACCCGTACCCTAAACCAAGCCCTAACCCTCAAACTAACCCTAACCCTAACCCTAACCCATACCATACTCCGTACCCGAACCCGTACCCGAACCCGTACACTAAGTCGTACCCTAAAGCTAACCCTAACCCTAACCCTAACCCTAACCCTAAGCTACCCTTGACTGCTTCTGCCTCCAATAGATTTCCTAAGCACTAGTGTTTTAAGGAACAGGTTAAAAAGAGAATCCTAATGTGATTTCTTGATGACGGGTGTGTTCCTTATCTTCTCCTAGTGTCTAAACTCTTCTCCATTGCTGGACCCCCAAATAATATTCCTTGACGTGCTAAGGGGTATCTAGAGAGTGGGATAGGTTTAATAAATACCCTAACCCTAACGCATACCCTAACCCTAACCCCTACCCTAACCCTAACACGTACCCTAATCCTAACCCGTACCCTAAACCGAGCCCTAACCCTCAAACTAACCCTAACCCTAACCCTAACCCATACCCTATACCGTACCCGAAACCGTACCCGAACCCGTACCCTAAGCCTTACCCTAACAATAACCCTAACCCTATCCATAACTCTAAGCTACCCTTGACTGCTTCTGCCTCCAATAGATTTCCTAAGCACTAGTGTTTTAAGGAACAGGTTAAAAAGAGAATCCTAATGTGATTTCTTGATAATGGGTGTGTTCCTTATCTTCTCCTAGTGTATAAACTCTTCTCCATGGCTGGACCCCCAAATAATATTCCTTGACGTGCTAAGGGGTATCTAGAGAGTGGGATAGGTTTAATAACTACCCTAAGCTTAACGCGTACCCTAACCCTAACCCCTACCCTAACCCTAACACGAACCCTAATCCTAACCCGTGCCCTAAACCGAGCCCTAACCTTCAAACTAACCCTAACCCTAACCCTAACCCATACCCTACGCTGTACGCGAACCCGTACCCGAACCCGTACCCTAAGCCGTACCCTAACCCTAACCCTAACCCTAACCCTAACCCTAAGCTACCCTTGACTGCTTCTGCCTCCAATAGATTTCCTAAGCACTAGTGTTTTAAGGAACAGGTTAAAAAGAGAATCCTAATGTGATTTCAGGATAATGGGTGTGTTCCTTATCTTCTCCTAGTGTCTAAACTCTTCTCCATGGCTGGACCCCCAAATAATATTCCTTGACGTGCTAAGGGGTATCTAGAGAGTGGGATAGGTTTAATAACTACCCTAACCTTAACGCGTACCCTAACCCTAACCCCTACCCTAACCCTAACACGAATCCTAATATTAACCCGTGCCCTAAACCGAGCCCTAACCTTCAAACTAACCCTAACCCTAACCCGAACCCACACCCTACGCCGTACACGAACCCGTACCCGAACCCGTACCCTAAGCCGTACCCTAAACCTAACCCTAACCCTAACCCTAACCCTAAGCTACCCTTGACTGCTTCTGCCTCCAATAGATTTCCTAAGCACTAGTGTTTTAAGGAACAGGTAAAAAAGAGAATCCTAATGTGATTTCTTGATAATGGGTGTGTTCTTTTTCTTCTCCTAGTGTCTAAACTCTTCTCCATGGCTGGACACCCAAATAATATTCCTTGACGTGCTAAGGGGTATCTAGAGAGTGGGATAGGTTTAATAACTACCCTAACCCTAACGCGTACCCTAACCCTAACACGTACCCTAACCCTAACCCCTACCCTAACCCGAACACGTACCCTTATCCTAACCCGTACCCTAAACCAAGCCCTAACCCTCAAAGTAACCCTAACCCTAACCCTAACCCATACCATACTCCGTACCCGAACCCGTACCCGAACCCGTACACTAAGTCGTACCCTAAAGCTAACCCTAACCCTAACCCTAACCCTAACCCTAAGCTACCCTTGACTGCTTCTGCCTCCAATAGATTTCCTAAGCACAAGTGTTTTAAGGAACAGGTTAAAAAGAGAATCCTAATGTGATTTCTTGATAATGGGTGTGTTCCTTATCTTCTCCTAGTGTCTAAACTCTTCTCCATGGCTGGACCCCCAAATAATATTCCTTGACGTGCAAAGGGGTATCTAGAGAGTGGGATAGGTTTAATAACTACCCTAACCCTAACGCGTACCATAACCCTAACCCCTACCCTAACCCTAACACGTACCCTAATCCTAAGCCGAAACCTAAACCGAGCCCTAACCTTCAAACTAACCCTAACCCTAACTCTAACCCATACCCTACGCCGTACACGAATCCGTACCCGAACCCGTACCCTATGCCGTACCCTAACTCTAGCCCTAACCCTAACCCTAACCCTAAGCTACCCTTGACTGCTTCTGCCTCCAATAGATTTCCTAAGCACTAGTGTTTTAAGGAACAGGTAAAAAAGAGAATCCTAATGTGATTTCTTGATAATGGGTGTGTTCCTTATCTTCTCCTAGTGTCTAAACTCTTCTCCATGGCTGGACACCCAAATAATATTCCTTGACGTGCTAAGGGGTATCTAGAGAGTGGGATAGGTTTAATAACTACCCTAACCCTAACGCGTACCCTAACCCTAACCCCTACCCTAACCCTAACACGTACCCTAATCCTAACCCGTACCCTAAACCGAGCCCTAACCCTCAAACTAACCCTAACCCTAACCCTAACCCATATCCTACGCCATACCCAAACCCGTACCCGAACCCGTACCCGAAACCGTACCCTAAGCCGTACCCTAACCCTAACCCTAACCCTAAGCTACCCTTGACTGCTTCTGCCTCCAATAGATTTCCTAAGCACTAGTGTTTTAAGGAACAGGTTAAAAAGAGAATCCTAATGTGATTTCTTGATAATGGGTGTGTTCCTTATCTTCTCCTAGTGTCTAAACTCTTCTCCATGGCTGGACCCCCAAATAATATTCCTTGACGTGCTAAGGGGTATCTAGAGAGTGGGATAGGTTTAATAACTACCCTTACCCTAACGCGTACCCTAACCCTAACCTCTACCCTAACCCTAACACGAACCCTAATATTAACCCGTGCCCTAAACCGAGCCCTAACCTTCAAACTAACCCTAACCCTAACCCTAACCCATACCCTACGCCGTACACGAACCCGTAACCGAACCCGTACCCTAAGCCGTACCCTAAACCTAACCCTAACCCTAACCCTAACTCTAAGCAACCCTTGACTGCTTCTGCCTCCAATAGATTTCCTAAGCACTAGTGTTTTAAGGAACAGGTAAAAAAGAGAATCCTAATGTGATTTCTTGACAATGGGTGTGTTCTTTATCTTCTCCTAGTGTCTAAACTCTTCTCCATGGCTGGACACCCAAATAATATTCCTTGACGTGCTAAGGGGTATCTAGAGAGTGGGATAGGTTTAATAACTACCCTAACCCTAACGCGTACCCTAACCATAACACGTACCCTAACCCTAACCCCTACCCTAACCCGAACACGTACCCTAATCCTAACCCGTACCCTAAACCAAGCCCTAACCCTCAAACTAACCCTAACCCTAACCCTAACCCATACCATACGCCGTACCCGAACCCGTACACTAAGTCGTACCCTAAAGCTAACCCTAACCCTAACCCTAACCCTAACCCTAAGCTACCCTTGACTGCTTCTGCCTCCAATAGATTTCCTAAGCACAAGTGTTTTAAGGAACAGGTTAAAAAGAGAATCCTAATGTGATTTCTTGAGAATGGGTGTGTTCCTTATCTTCTCCTAGTGTCTAAACTCTTCTCCATGGCTGGACCCCCAAATAATATTCCTTGACGTGCTAAGCGGTATCTAGAGAGTGGGATAGGTTTAATAACTACCATAACCCTAACGCGTACCATAACCCTAACCCCTACCCTAACCCTAACACGTACCCTAATCCTAAGCCGAAACCTAAACCGAGCCCTAACCGTCAAACTAACCCTAACCCTAACTCTAACCCATACCCTACGCCGTACACGAACCCGTACCCGAACCCGTACCCTATGCCGTACCCTAACTCTAGCCCTAACCCTAACCCTAACCCTAAGCTACCCTTGACTGCTTCTGCCTCCAATAGATTTTCTAAGCACTAGTGTTTTAAGGAACAGGTAAAAAAGAGAATCCTAATGTGATTTCTTGATAATGGGTGTGTTCCTTATCTTCTCCTAGTGTCTAAACTCTTCTCCATGGCTGGACACCCTAATAATATTCCTTGACGTGCTAAGGGGTATCTAGAGAGTGGGATAGGTTTAATAACTACCCTAACCCTAACGCGTACCCTAACCCTAACACGTACCCTAAGCCTAACCCCTACCCTTACCCGAACACGTACCCTAATCCTAACCCGTACCCTAAAACAAGACCTAACCCTCAAACTAACCCTAACCCTAACCCTAACCCATACCATACGCCGTACCCGAACCCGTACCCGAACCCTTACACTAAGCCGTACCCTAAAGCTAACCCTAACCCTAACCCTAACCCTAACCCTAAGCTACAGTTGACTACTTCTGCCTCCAATAGATTTCCTAAGCACTAGTGTTTTAAGGAACAGGTTAAAAAGAGAATCCTAATGTGATTTCTTGATAATGGGTGTGTTCCTTATCTTCTCCTAGTGTCTAAACTCTTCTCCATGGCTGGACACCCAAATAATATTCCTTGACGTGCTAAGGGGTATCTAGAGAGTGGGATAGG
The DNA here is from genome assembly GCF_028021215.1 of Eschrichtius robustus. Taxonomy (NCBI): domain Eukaryota; kingdom Metazoa; phylum Chordata; class Mammalia; order Artiodactyla; family Eschrichtiidae; genus Eschrichtius; species Eschrichtius robustus. The sequence goes on from NW_027175313.1 coordinate 52,030, forward strand.
CTTAATAACTACCCTAATCCTAACGCGTACCCTAACCCTAACCCCTACCCTAACCCTAACACGTACCCTAATCCTAACCCGTACCCTAAACCGAGCCCTAACCCTCAAACTAACCCTAACCCTAACCCTAACCCATACCCTATACCGTACCCGAACCCGTACCCGAACCCTTACCCTAACAATAACCCTAACCCTAACCCTAACCCTAAGCTATCCTTGACTGCTTCTGCCTCCAATAGATTTCCTAAGCACTAGTGTATTAAGGAACAGGTTAAAAAGAGAATCCTAATGTGATTTCTTGATAATGGGTGTGTTCCTTATCTTCTCCTAGTGTCTAAACTCTTCTACATGGCTGGACCCCCAAATAATATTCCTTGACGTGCTAAGGGGTATCTAGAGAGTGGGATAGGTTTAATAACTACCCTAACCCTAACGCGTACCCTAACCCTAACCCCTACCCTAACCCTAACACTAACCCTAATCCTAACCCGTGCCCTAAACCGAGCCCTAACCTTCAAACTAACCCTAACCCTAACCCTAACCCATACCCTACGCCGTACACGAACCCGTACCCGAACCCGTACCCTAAGCCGTACCCTAAAGCTAACCCTAACCCTAACCCTAACCCTAAGCTACCCTTGACTGCTTCTGCCTCCAATAGATTTCCTAAGCACTAGTGTTTTAAGGAACAGGTTAAAAAGAGAATCCTAACGTGATTTCTTGATAATGGGTGTATTCCTTATCTTCTCCTAGTGTCTAAACTCTTCTCCATGGCTGGACCCCCAAATAATATTCCTTGACGTGCTAAGGGGTATCTAGAGAGTGGGATAGGTTTAATAACTATCCTAACCCTAACGCGTACCCTAACCCTAACACGTACCCTAACCCTAACCCCTACCCTAACCCTAACACGTACCCTAATCCTAACCCGTAACCTAAACCGAGCCCTAACCCTCAAACTAACCCTAACCCTAACCCTAACCCATACCCTACGCCGTACCCGAACCCGTACCCAAACCCGTACCCTAACACTAACCCTAACCCTAACCCTAAGCTACCCTTGACTGCTTCTGCCTCAAATAGATTTCCTAAGCACTAGTGTTTTAAGGAACAGGTTAAAAAGAGAATCCTAATGTGATTTCTTGATAATGGGTGTGTTCCTTATCTTCTCCTAGTGTCTAAACTCTTCTCTATGGCTGTACCCCCAAATAATATTCCTTGACGTGCTAAGGGGTATCTAGAGAGTGGGATAGGTTTAATAACTACCCTTACCCTAACGCGTACCCTAACCCTAAAACGTACCCTAACCCTAACCCCTACCCTAACCCGAACACGTACCCTAATCCTAACCCGTACCCTAAACCATGCCCTAACCCTCAAACTAACCCTAACCCTAACCCTAACCCATACCATACGCCGTACCCGAACCCGTACCCGAACCCGTACCCTAAGCCGTACCCTAAGCCGTACCCTAACCCTAACCCTAACCCTAAGCTACCCTTGACTGCTTCTGCCTCCAATAGATTTCCTAAGCACTAGTGTTTTAAGGAACAGGTTAAAAAGAGAATCCTAATGTGATTTCTTGATAATGGGTGTGTTCCTTATCTTCTCCTAGTGTCTAAACTCTTCTCCATGGCTGGACCCCCAAATAATATTCCTTGACGTGCTAAGGGGTATCTAGTGAGTGGGATAGGTTTAATAACTAAAGTAACCCTAACGCGTACCCTAACCCTAACCCCTATCATAACCCTAACACGTACCCTTATCCTACCCCGTACCCTAAACCGAACCCTAACCCTCAAACTAACCCTAACCCTAACCCTAACCCATACCCTATACCGTACCCGAACCCGTACCCGAACCCGTACCCTAAGCCTTACCCTAACAATAACCCTAATCCTAACCCTAACCCTAAGCTACCCTTGACTGCTTCTGCCTCCATTAGATTTCCTAAGCACTAGTGTTTTAAGGAACAGGTAAAAAAGAGAATCCTAATGTGATTTCTTGATAATGGGTGTGTTCCTAATCTTCTCCTAGTGTCTAAACTCTTCTCCATGGCTGGACCCCCAAATAATAGTCCTTGACGTGCTAAGGGGTATCTAGAGAGTGGGATAGGTTTAATAACTACCCTAACCCTAACGCATACCCTAACCCTAACCTCTACCTTAACCCTAACACGTACACTAATCCTAACCCGTAACCTAAACCGAGCCCTAACCCTCAAACTAACCCTAACGCTAACCCTAAACCATACCCTACGCCGTACCCGAACCCGTACCCGAACCCGTACCCTAAGCCGTACCCTAACCCTAACCCTAACCCTAACCCTAACCCTAACCTACCCTTGACTGCTTCTGCCTCCAATAGATTTCCTAAGCACTAGTGTATTAAGGAACAGGTTAAAAAGAGAATCCTAATGTGATTTCAAGATAATGGGTGTGTTCCTTATCTTCTCCTAGTGTCTAAACTCTTCTCCATGGCTGGACACCCAAATAATATTCCTTGACGTGCTAAGGGGTATCTAGAGAGTGGGATAGGTTTAATAACTACCCTAACCCTAACGCGTACCCTAACCCTAACCCCTACCCTAACCCTAACACGAACCCTAATCCTAACCCGTGCCCTAAACCGAGCCCTAACCTTCAAACTAACCCTAAGCCTAACCCTAACCCGTACCCTACGCCGTACACGAACCCGTACCCGAACCCGTACCCTAAGCCGTACCCTAACCCTAACCCTAACCCTAACCCTAACCCTAACCCTAAGCTACCCTTGACTGCTTCTGCCTCCAATAGATTTCCTAAGCACTAGTGTTTTAAGGAACAGGTTAAAAAGAGAATCCTAATGTGATTTCTTGATAATGGGTGTGTTCCTTATCTTCTCCTAGTGTCTAAACTCTTCTCCATGGCTGGACACCCAAATAATATTCCTTGACGTGCTAAGGGGTATCTAGAGAGTGGGATAGTTTTAATAACTACCCTAACCCTAACGCGTACCCTAACCCTAACCCCTACCCTAACCCTAACACGTACCCTAATCCTAACCCGTACCCTAAACCGAGCCCTAGCCCTCAAACTAACCCTAACCCTAACCCTAACCCATATCCTACGCCATACCCAAACCCGTACCCGAACCCGTACCAGAAACCGTACCCTAAGCCGTACCCTAACCCTAACCCTAACCCTAAGCTACCCTTGACTGCTTCTGCCTCCAATAGATTTCCTAAGCACTAGTGTTTTAAGGAACAGGTTAAAAAGAGAATCCTAATGTGATTTCTTGATAATGGGTTTGTTCGTTATTTTCTCCTAGTGTCTAAACTCTTCTCCATGGCTGGACCCCCAAATAATATTCCTTGACGTGCTAAGGGGTATCTAGAGAGTGGGATAGGTTTAATAACTACCCTAACCCTAACGCGTACCCGAACCCTAACCCCTACCCTAACCCTAACACGAACCCTAATCCTAACCCGTACCCTAAACCGAGCCCTAACCTTCAAACTAACCCTAACCCTAACCCTAACCCATACCCTACGCCGTACACGAACCCGTACCCGAACCCGTACCCTAAGCCGTACCCTAACCCTAACCCTAACCCTAACCCTAACCCTAAGCTACCCTTGACTGCTTCTGCCTCCAATAGATTTCCTAAGCACTAGTGTTTTAAGGAACAGGTTAAAAAGAGAATCCTAATGTGATTTCTTGATAATGGGTGTCTTCCTTATCTTCTCCTAGTGTCTAAACTCTTCTCCATGGCTGGACACCCAAATAATATTCCTTGACGTGCTAAGGGGTATCTAGAGAGTGGAATAGGTTTAATAACTACCCTAACCCTAACGCGTGCCCTAACCCTAACACCTAACCTAACCCTAACACGTACCCTAATCCTAACCCGTAACCTAAACCGAGCCCTAACCCTCAAACTAACCCTAACACTAACCATAACCCATACCCTACGCTGTACCCGAACCCGTACCCGAACCCGTACCCTAAGCCGTACCCTAACCCTAACCCTAACCCTAACCCTAACCCTAAGCTACCCTTGACTGCTTCTGCCTCCAATAGATTTCCTAAGCACTAGTGTATTAAAGAACAGGTTAAAAAGAGAATCCTATTGTGATTTCAGGATAATGGGTGTGTTCCTTATCTTCTCCTAGTGTCTAAACTCTTCTCCATGGCTGGACCCCCAAATAATATTCCTTGACGTGCTAAGGGGTATCTAGAGAGTGGGATAGGTTTAATAACTACCCTAACCCTAACGCGTACCCTAACCCTAACACGTACCCTAATCCTAACACGTACCCTAAACCGAGCCCTAACCCTCAAACTAACCCTAACCCTAACCCTAACCCATAACCTATGCCGTACCCGAACCCGTACCCTAAGCCTTACCCTAACAATAACCCTAACACTAACCCTAAGCTACCCTTGACTGCTTCTGCCTCCAATAGATTTCCTAAGCACTAGTGTTTTAAGGAACAGGTTAAAAAGAGAATCCTAATGTGATTTCTTGATAATGGGTGTGTTCCTTATCTTCTCCTAGTGTCTAAACTCTTCTCCATGGCTGGACCCCCAAATAATATTCCTTGACGTGCTAAGGGGTATCTAGAGAGTGGGATAGGTTTAATAACTACCCTAACCCTAACGCGTACCCTAACCCTAACCCCTACCCTAACCCTAACACGAACCCTAATCTTAACCCGTGCCCTAAACCGAGCCCTAACCTTCAAACTAACCCTAACCCTAACCCTAACCCGTACCCTACGCTGTACACGAACCCGTACCCGATCCCGTACCCTAAGCCGTACCCTAACCCTAACCCTAACCCTAACCCTAACCCTAACCCTAAGCTACGCTTGGCTGCTTCTGCCTCCAATAGATTTCCTAAGCACTAGTGTACTAAGGAACAGGTTAAAAAGAGAATCCTAATGTGATTTCAGGATAATGGGTGTGTTCCTTATCTTCTCCTAGTGTCTAAACTCTTCTCCATGGCTGGACACCCAAATAATATTCCTTGACGTGCTAAGGGGTATCTAGAGAGTGGGATAGGTTTAATAACTACCCTAACCCTAACGCGTACCCGAACCCTAACCCCTACGCTAACCCTAACACGAACCCTAATCCTAACCCGTACCCTAAACCGAGCCCTAACCTTCAAACTAACCCTAACCCTAACCCTAACCCATACCCTACGCCGTACACGAACCCGTACCCGAACCCGTACCCTAAGCCGTACCCTAACCCTAACCCTAACCCTAACCGTCACCCTAAGCTACCCTTGACTGCTTCTGCCTCCAATAGATTTCCTAAGCACTAGTGTTTTAAGGAACAGGTTAAAAAGAGAATCCTAATGTGATTTCTTGATAATGGGTGTCTTCCTTATCTTCTCCTAGTGTCTAAACTCTTCTCCATGGCTGGACACCCAAATAATATTCCTTGACGTGCTAAGGGGTATCTAGAGAGTGGAATAGGTTTAATAACTACCCTAACCCTAACGCGTGCCCTAACCCTAACCCCTAACCTAACCCTAACACGTACCCTAATCCTAACCCGTAACCTAAACCGAGCCCTAACCCTCAAACTAACCCTAACACTAACCATAACCCATACCCTACGCCGTACACGAACCCGTACCCGAACCCGTACCCTAAGCCGTACCCTAACCCTAACCCTAACCCTAACCCTAACCCTAAGCTACCCTTGACTGCTTCTGCCTCCAATAGATTTCCTAAGCACTAGTGTTTTAAGGAACAGGTTAAAAAGAGAATCCTATTGTGATTTCAGGATAATGGGTGTGTTCTTTATCTTCTCCTAGTGTCTAAACTCTTCTCCATGGCTGGACACCCAAATAATATTCCTTGACGTGCTAAGGGGTATCTAGAGAGTGGGATAGGTTTAATAACTACCCTAACCCTAACGCGTACCCTAACCCTAACACGTACCCTAACCCTAACCCCTACCCTAACCCGAACACGTACCCTAATCCTAACCCGTACCCTAAACCAAGCCCTAACCCTCAAACTAACCCTAACCCTAACCCTAACCCATACCATACTCCGTACCCGAACCCGTACCCGAACCCGTACACTAAGTCGTACCCTAAAGCTAACCCTAACCCTAACCCTAACCCTAACCCTAAGCTACCCTTGACTGCTTCTGCCTCCAATAGATTTCCTAAGCACTAGTGTTTTAAGGAACAGGTTAAAAAGAGAATCCTAATGTGATTTCTTGATGACGGGTGTGTTCCTTATCTTCTCCTAGTGTCTAAACTCTTCTCCATTGCTGGACCCCCAAATAATATTCCTTGACGTGCTAAGGGGTATCTAGAGAGTGGGATAGGTTTAATAAATACCCTAACCCTAACGCATACCCTAACCCTAACCCCTACCCTAACCCTAACACGTACCCTAATCCTAACCCGTACCCTAATCCGAGCCCTAACCCTCAAACTAACCCTAACCCTAACCCTAACCCATACCCTATACCGTACCCGAAACCGTACCCGAACCCGTACCCTAAGCCTTACCCTAACAATAACCCTAACCCTATCCATAACTCTAAGCTACCCTTGACTGCTTCTGCCTCCAATAGATTTCCTAAGCACTAGTGTTTTAAGGAACAGGTTAAAAAGAGAATCCTAATGTGATTTCTTGATAATGGGTGTGTTCCTTATCTTCTCCTAGTGTATAAACTCTTCTCCATGGCTGGACCCCCAAATAATATTCCTTGACGTGCTAAGGGGTATCTAGAGAGTGGGATAGGTTTAATAACTACCCTAACCCTAACGCGTACCCTAACCCTAACACGTACCCTAATCCTAACACGTACCCTAAACCGAGCCCTAACCCTCAAACTAACCCTAACCCTAACCCTAACCCATACCCTATGCCGTACCCGAACCCGTACCCTAAGCCTTACCCTAACAATAACACTAACCCTAACCCTAAGCTACCCTTGACTGCTTCTGCCTCCAATAGATTTCCTAAGCGCTAGTGTTTTAAGGAACAGGTTAAAAAGAGAATCCTAATGTGATTTCTTGATAATGTGTGTGTTACTTATCTTCTCCTAGTGTCTAAACTCTTCTCCATGGCTGGACCCCCAAATAATATTCCTTGACGTGCTAAGGGGTATCTAGAGAGTGGGATAGGTTTAATAACTACCCTAACCCTAACGCGTACCCTAACCCTAACCCCTACCATAACCTTAACACGAACCCTAATCCTAAACCGTACCCTAAACCGAGCCCTAACCTTCAAACTAACCCCAACCCTAACCCATACCCTACGCCGTACACGAACCCGTACCCGAACCCGTACCCTAAGCCGTACCCTAACCCTAACCCTAACCCTAACCCTAACCCTAAGCTTCCCTTGACTGCTTCTGCCTCCAATAGATTTCCTAAGCACTAGTGTTTTAAGGAACAGGTTAAAAAGAGAATCCTAATGTGATTTCTTGATAATCGGTGTGTTCCTTATCTTCTCCTAGTGTCTAAACTCTTCTCCATGGCTGGACCCCCAAATAATATTCCTTGACGTGCTAAGGGGTATCTAGAGAGTGGGATAGGTTTAATAACTACCCTAACCCTAACGCGTACCCTAACCCTAACCCCTACCCTAACCCTAACACGAACCCTAATCCTAACCCGTACCCTAAACCGAGCCCTAACCTTCAAACTAACCCTAACCCTAACCCTAACCCATACCCTACGCCGTACACGAACCCGTACCTGAACCCGTACCCTAAGCCGTACCCTAACCCTAACCCTAACCCTAACCCTAACCCTAAGCTACCCTTGACTGCTTCTGCCTCCAATAGATTTCCTAAGCACTAGTGTTTTAAGGAACAGGTTAAAAAGAGAATCCTAATGTGATTTCTTGATAATAGGTGTGTTCCTTATCTTCTCCTAGTGTCTAAACTCTTCTCCATGGCTGGACACCCAAATAATATTCCTTGACGTGCTAATGGGTATCTAGAGAGTGGAATAGTTTTAATAACTACCCTAACCATAACACGTGCCCTAACCCTAACCCCTAACCTAACCCTAACACGTACCCTTATCCTAACCCGTAACCTAAACCGAGCCCTAACCCTCAAACTAACCCTAACACTAACCATAACCCATACCCTACGCCGTACCCGAACCCGTACCCGAACCCGTACCCTAAGCCGTACCCTAACCCTAACCCTAACCCTAACCCTAACCCTAAGCTACCCTTGGCTGCTTCTGCCTCCAATAGATTTCCTAAGCACTAGTGTATTAAAGAACAGGTTAAAAAGAGAATCCTAATGTGATTTATTGATAATGTGTGTGTTCCTTATCTTCTCCTAGTGTCTAAACTCTTCTCCATGGCTGGACCCCCAAATAATATTCCTTGACGTGCTAAGGGGTATCTAGAGAGTGGGATAGGTTTAATAACTACCCTAACCCTAATGCGTACCCTAACCCTAACCCCTACCATAACCTTAACACGAACCCTAATCCTAACCCGTACCCTAAACCGAGCCCTAACCCTCAAATTAACCCTAACCCTAACCCTAAACCATACCCTATGCCGTACCCGAACCCGTACCCGAACCCGTACCCTAAGCCGTACCCTAACCCTAACCCTAACCCTAACCCTAACCCTAAGCTTCCCTTGACTGCTTCTGCCTCCAATAGATTTCCTAAGCACTAGTGTTTTAAGGAACAGGTTAAAAAGAGAATCCTAATGTGATTTCTTGATAATGGGTGTGTTCCTTATATTCTCCTAGTGTCTAAACTCTTCTCCATGGCTGGACACCCAAATAATATTCCTTGACGTGCTAAGGGGTATCTAGAGAGTGGGATAGGTTTAATAACTACCCTAACCCTAACGCTTACCCTAACCCTAACCCCTACCCTAACCCTAACACGTACCCTAATCCTAACCCGTAACCTAAACCGAGCCCTAACCCTCAAACTAACCCTAACCCTAACCCTAACCCATACCCTACGCCGTACCCGAAACCGTACCCAAACCCATACCCTAACACTAACCCTAACCCTAACCCTAACCCTAAGCTACCCTTGACTGCTTCTGCCTCAAATAGATTTCCTAAGCACTAGTGTTTTAAGGAACAGGTTAAAAAGAGAATCCTAATGTGATTTCTTGATAATGGGTGTGTTCCTTATCTTCTCCTAGTGTCTAAACTCTTCTCCATGGCTGGACCCCCAAATAATATTCCTTGACGTGCTAAGGGGTATCTAGAGAGTGGGATAGGTTTAATAACTACCCTAAGCTTAACGCGTACCCTAACCCTAACCCCTACCCTAACCCTAACACGAACCCTAATCCTAACCCGTGCCCTAAACCGAGCCCTAACCTTCAAACTAACCCTAACACTAACCCTAACCCATACCCTACGCCGTACGCGAACCCGTACCCGAAACCGTACCCTAAGCCGTACCCTAACCCTAACCCTAACCCTAACCCTTAGCTACCCTTGACTGCTTCTGCCTCCAATAGATTTCCTAAGCACTAGTGTTTTAAGGAACAGGTTAAAAAGAGAATCCTAATGTGATTTCAGGATAATGGATGTGTTCCTTATCTTCTCCTAGTGTCTAAACTCTTCTCCATGGCTGGACCCCCAAATAATATTCCTTGACGTGCTAAGGGGTATCTAGAGAGTGGGATAGGTTTAATAACTACCCTAACCTTAACGCGTACCCTAACCCTAACCCCTACCCTAACCCTTACACGAACCCTAATATTAACCCGTGCCCTAAACCGAGCCCTAACCTTCAAACTAACCCTAACCCTAACCCTAACCCATACCCTACGCCGTACACGAACCCGTACCCGAACCCGTAACCTAAGCCGTACCCTAAACCTAACCCTAACCCTAACCCTAACCCTAAGCTACCCTTGACTGCTTCTGCCTCCAATAGATTTCCTAAGCACTAGTGTATTAAGGAACAGGTTAAAAAGAGAATCCTAATGTGATTTCAGGATAATGGGTGTGTTCCTTATCTTCTCCTAGTGTCTAAACTCTTCTCCATGGCTGGACCCCCAAATAATATTCCTTGACGTGCTAAGGGGTATCTAGAGAGTGGGATAGGTTTAATAACTACCCTAAGCTTAACGCGTACCCTAACCCTAACCCCTACCCTAACCCTAACACGAACCCTAATCCTAACCCGTGCCCTAAACCGAGCCCTAACCTTCAAACTAACCCTAACCCTAACCCTAACCCATACCCTATGCCGTACGCGAACCCGTACCCGAACCCGTACCCTAAGCCGTACCCTAACCCTAACCCTAACCCTAACCCTAACCCTAAGCTACCCTTGACTGCTTCTGCCTCCAATAGATTTCCTAAGCACTAGTGTTTTAAGGAACAGGTTAAAAAGAGAATCCTAATGTGATTTCAGGATAATGGGTGTGTTCCTTATCTTCTCCTAGTGTCTAAACTCTTCTCCATGGCTGGACCCCCAAATAATATTCCTTGACGTGCTAAGGGGTATCTAGAGAGTGGGATACGTTTAATAACTACCCTAACCTTAACGCGTACCCTAACCCTAACCCCTACCCTAACCCTAACACGAACCCTAATATTAACCCGTGCCCTAAACCGAGCCCTAACCTTCAAACTAACCCTAACCCTAACCCTAACCCATACCCTACGCCGTACACGAACCCGTAACCGAACCCGTACCCTAAGCCGTACCCTAAACCTAACCCTAACCCTAACCCTAACCCTAAGCTACCCTTGACTGCTTCTGCCTCCAATAGATTTCCTAAGCACTAGTGTTTTAAGGAACAGGTAAAAAAGAGAATCCTAATGTGATTTCTTGATAATGGGTGTGTTCTTTATCTTCTCCTAGTGTCTAAACTCTTCTCCATGGCTGGACACCCTAATAATATTCCTTGACGTGCTAAGGGGTATCTAGAGAGTGGGATAGGTTTAATAACTAACCTAACCCTAACGCGTACCCTAACCCTAACACGTACCCTAACCCTAACCCCTACCCTAACCCGAACACGTACCCTAATCCTAACCCGTACCCTAAACCAAGACCTAACCCTCAAACTAACCCTAACCCTAACCCTAACACATACCATACGCCGTTCCCGAACCCGTACCCGAACCCGTACACTAAGTCGTACCCTAAAGCTAACCCTAACCCTAACCCTAACCCTAACCCTAAGCTACCCTTGACTGCTTCTGCCTCCAATAGATTTCCTAAGCACTAGTGTTTTAAGGAACAGGTTAAAAAGAGAATCCTAATGTGATTTCTTGATGACGGGTGTGTTCCTTATCTTCTCCTAGTGTCTAAACTCTTCTCCATTGCTGGACCCCCAAATAATATTCCTTGACGTGCTAAGGGGTATCTAGAGAGTGGGATAGGTTTAATAAATACCCTAACCCTAACGCATACCCTAACCCTAACCCCTACCCTAACCCTAACACGTACCCTAATCCTAACCCGTACCCTAAACCGAGCCCTAACCCTCAAACTAAACCTAACCCTAACCCTAACCCATACCCTATACCGTACCCGAAACCGTACCCGAACCCATACCCTAAGCCTTACCCTAACAATAACCCTAACCCTATCCATAACTCTAAGCTACCCTTGACTGCTTCTGCCTCCAATAGATTTCCTAAGCACTAGTGTTTTAAGGAACAGGTTAAAAAGAGAATCCTAATGTGATTTCTTGATAATGGGTGTGTTCCTTATCTTCTCCTAGTGTATAAACTCTTCTCCATGGCTGGACCCCCAAATAATATTCCTTGACGTGCTAAGGGGTATCTAGAGAGTGGGATAGGTTTAATAACTACCCTAAGCTTAACGCGTACCCTAACCCTAACCCCTACCCTAACCCTAACACGAACCCTAATCCTAACTCGTGCCCTAAACCGAGCCCTAACCTTCAAACTAACCCTAACCCTAACCCTAACCCATACCCTACGCCGTACGCGAACCCGTACCCGAACCCGTACCCTAAGCCGTACCCTAACCCTAACCCTAACCCTAACCCTAACCCTAAGCTACCCTTGACTGCTTCTGCCTCCAATAGATTTCCTAAGCTCTAGTGTTTTAAGGAACAGGTTAAAAAGAGAATCCTAATGTGATTTCAGGATAATGGGTGTGTTCCTTATCTTCTCCTAGTGTCTAAACTCTTCTCCATGGCTGGACCCCCAAATAATATTCCTTGACGTGCTAAGGGGTATCTAGAGAGTGGGATAGGTTTAATAACTACCCTAACCTTAACGCGTACCCTAACCCTAACCCCTACCCTAACCCTAACACGAACCCTAATATTAACCCGTGCCCTAAACCGAGCCCTAAACTTCAAACTAACCCTAACCCTAACCCTAACCCATACCCTACGCCGTACACGAACCCGTACCCGAACCCGTACCCTAAGCCGTACCCTAAACCTAACCCTAACCCTAACCCTAACCCTAAGCTACCCTTGACTGCTTCTGCCTCCAATAGATTTCCTAAGCACTAGTGTTTTAAGGAACAGGTAAAAAAGAGAATCCTAATGTGATTTCTTGATAATGGGTGTGTTCTTTATCTTCTCCTAGTGTCTAAACTCTTCTCCATGGCTGGACACCCAAATAATATTCCTTGACGTGCTAAGGGGTATCTAGAGAGTGGGATAGGTTTAATAACTACCCTAACCCTAACGCGTACCCTAACCCTAACACGTACCCTAACCCTAACCCCTACCCTAACCCGAACACGTACCCTAATCCTAACCCGTACCCTAAACCAAGCCCTAACCCTCAAACTAACCCTAACCCTAACCCTAACCCATACCATACTCCGTACCCGAACCCATACCCGAACCCGTACACTAAGTCGTACCCTAAAGCTAACCCTAACCCTAACCCTAACCCTAACCCTAAGCTACCCTTGACTGCTTCTGCCTCCAATAGATTTCCTAAGCACTAGTGTTTTAAGGAACAGGTTAAAAAGAGAATCCTAATGTGATTTCTTGATGACGGGTGTGTTCCTTATCTTCTCCTAGTGTCTAAACTCTTCTCCATTGCTGGACCCCCAAATAATATTCCTTGACGTGCTAAGGGGTATCTAGAGAGTGGGATAGGTTTAATAAATACCCTAACCCTAACGCATACCCTAACCCTAACCCCTACCCTAACCCTAACACGTACCCTAATCCTAACCCGTACCCTAAACCGAGCCCTAACCCTCAAACTAACCCTAACCCTAACCCTAACACATACCCTATACCGTACCCGAAACCGTACCCGAACCCGTACCCTAAACCTTACCCTAACAATAACCCTAACCCTATCCATAACTCTAAGCTACCCTTGACTGCTTCTGCCTCCAATAGATTTCCTAAGCACTAGTGTTTTAAGGAACAGGTTAAAAAGAGAATCCTAATGTGATTTCTTGATAATGGGTGTGTTCCTTATCTTCTCCTAGTGTATAAACTCTTCTCCATGGCTGGACCCCCAAATAATATTCCTTGACGTGCTAAGGGGTATCTAGAGAGTGGGATAGGTTTAATAACTACCCTAAGCTTAACGCGTACCCTAACCCTAACCCCTACCCTAACCCTAACACGAACCCTAATCCTAACCCGTGCCCTAAACCGAGCCCTAACCTTCAAACTAACCCTAACCCTAACCCTAACCCATACCCTACGCTGTACGCGAACCCGTACCCGAACCCGTACCCTAAGCCGTACCCTAACCCTAACCCTAACCCTAACCCTAACCCTAAGCTACCCTTGACTGCTTCTGCCTCCAATAGATTTCCTAAGCACTAGTGTTTTAAGGAACAGGTTAAAAAGAGAATCCTAATGTGATTTCAGGATAATGGGTGTGTTCCTTATCTTCTCCTAGTGTCTAAACTCTTCTCCATGGCTGGACCCCCAAATAATATTCCTTGACGTGCTAAGGGGTATCTAGAGAGTGGGATAGGTTTAATAACTACCCTAACCTTAACGCGTACCCTAACCCTAACCCCTACCCTAACCCTAACACGAATCCTAATATTAACCCGTGCCCTAAACCGAGCCCTAACCTTCAAACTAACCCTAACCCTAACCCTAACCCACACCCTACGCCGTACACGAACCCGTACCCGAACCCGTACCCTAAGCCGTACCCTAACCCTAACCCTAACCCTAACCCTAACCCTAAGCTACCCTTGACTGCTTCTGCCTCCAATAGATTTCCTAAGCACTAGTGTTTTAAGGAACAGGTAAAAAAGAGAATCCTAATGTGATTTCTTGATAATGGGTGTGTTCTTTATCTTCTCCTAGTGTCTAAACTCTTCTCCATGGCTGGACACCCAAATAATATTCCTTGACGTGCTAAGGGGTATCTAGAGAGTGGGATAGGTTTAATAACTACCCTAACCCTAACGCGTACCCTAACCCTAACACGTACCCTAACCCTAACCCCTACCCTAACCCGAACACGTACCCTTATCCTAACCCGTACCCTAAACCAAGCCCTAACCCTCAAACTAACCCTAACCCTAACCCTAACCCATACCATACTCCGTACCCGAACCCGTACCCGAACCCGTACACTAAGTCGTACCCTAAAGCTAACCCTAAACCTAACCCTAACCCTAACCCTAAGCTACCCTTGACTGCTTCTGCCTCCAATAGATTTCCTAAGCACAAGTGTTTTAAGGAACAGGTTAAAAAGAGAATCCTAATGTGATTTCTTGATAATGGGTGTGTTCCTTATCTTCTCCTAGTGTCTAAACTCTTCTCCATGGCTGGACCCCCAAATAATATTCCTTGACGTGCAAAGGGGTATCTAGAGAGTGGGATAGGTTTAATAACTACCCTAACCCTAACGCGTACCATAACCCTAACCCCTACCCTAACCCTAACACCTACCCTAATCCTAAGCCGAAACCTAAACCGAGCCCTAACCTTCAAACTAACCCTAACCCTAACTCTAACCCATACCCTACGCCGTACACGAATCCGTACCCGAACCCGTACCCTATGCCGTACCCTAACTCTAGCCCTAACCCTAACACTAACCCTAAGCTACCCTTGACTGCTTCTGCCTCCAATAGATTTCCTAAGCACTAGTGTTTTAAGGAACAGGTAAAAAAGAGAATCCTAATGTGATTTCTTGATAATGGGTGTGTTCCTTATCTTCTCCTAGTGTCTAAACTCTTCTCCATGGCTGGACACCCAAATAATATTCCTTGACGTGCTAAGGGGTATCTAGAGAGTGGGATAGGTTTAATAACTACCCTAACCCTAACGCGTACCCTAACCCTAACCCCTACCCTAACCCTAACACGTACCCTAATCCTAACCCGTACCCTAAACCGAGCCCTAACCCTCAAACTAACCCTAACCCTAACCCTAACCCATATCCTACGCCATACCCAAACCCGTACCCGAACCCGTACCCGAAACCGTACCCTAAGCCGTACCCTAACCCTAACCCTAACCCTAAGCTACCCTTGACTGCTTCTGCCTCCAATAGATTTCCTAAGCACTAGTGTTTTAAGGAACAGGTTAAAAAGAGAATCCTAATGTGATTTCTTGATAATGGGTGTGTTCCTTATCTTCTCCTAGTGTCTAAACTCTTCTCCATGGCTGGACCCCCAAATAATATTCCTTGACGTGCTAAGGGGTATCTAGAGAGTGGGATAGGTTTAATAACTACCCTTACCCTAACGCGTACCCTAACCCTAACCTCTACCCTAACCCTAACACGAACCCTAATATTAACCCGTGCCCTAAACCGAGCCCTAACCTTCAAACTAACCCTAACCCTAACCCTAACCCATACCCTACGCCGTACACGAACCCGTAACCGAACCCGTACCCTAAGCCGTACCCTAAACCTAACCCTAACCCTAACCCTAACTCTAAGCAACCCTTGACTGCTTCTGCCTCCAATAGATTTCCTAAGCACTAGTGTTTTAAGGAACAGGTAAAAAAGAGAATCCTAATGTGATTTCTTGACAATGGGTGTGTTCTTTATCTTCTCCTAGTGTCTAAACTCTTCTCCATGGCTGGACACCCAAATAATATTCCTTGACGTGCTAAGGGGTATCTAGAGAGTGGGATAGGTTTAATAACTACCCTAACCCTAACGCGTACCCTAACCATAACACGTACCCTAACCCTAACCCCTACCCTAACCCGAACACGTACCCTAATCCTAACCCGTACCCTAAACCAAGCCCTAACCCTCAAACTAACCCTAACCCTAACCCTAACCCATACCATACGCCGTACCCGAAACCGTACACTAAGTCGTACCCTAAAGCTAACCCTAACCCTAACCCTAACCCTAACCCTAAGCTACCCTTGACTGCTTCTGCCTCCAATAGATTTCCTAAGCACAAGTGTTTTAAGGAACAGGTTAAAAAGAGAATCCTAATGTGATTTCTTGAGAATGGGTGTGTTCCTTATCTTCTCCTAGTGTCTAAACTCTTCTCCATGGCTGGACCCCCAAATAATATTCCTTGACGTGCTAAGGGGTATCTAGAGAGTGGGATAGGTTTAATAACTACCATAACCCTAACGCGTACCATAACCCTAACCCCTACCCTAACCCTAACACGTACCCTAATCCTAAGCCGAAACCTAAACCGAGCCCTAACCTTCAAACTAACCCTAACCCTAACTCTAACCCATACCCTACGCCGTACACGAACCCGTACCCGAACCCGTACCCTATGCCGTACCCTAACTCTAGCCCTAACCCTAACCCTAACCCTAAGCTACCCTTGACTGCTTCTGCCTCCAATAGATTTTCTAAGCACTAGTGTTTTAAGGAACAGGTAAAAAAGAGAATCCTAATGTGATTTCTTGATAATGGGTGTGTTCCTTATCTTCTCCTAGTGTCTAAACTCTTCTCCATGGCTGGACACCCTAATAATATTCCTTGACGTGCTAAGGGGTATCTAGAGAGTGGGATAGGTTTAATAACTACCCTAACCCTAACGCGTACCCTAACCCTAACACGTACCCTAAGCCTAACCCCTACCCTTACCCGAACACGTACCCTAATCCTAACCCGTACCCTAAAACAAGACCTAACCCTCAAACTAACCCTAACCCTAACCCTAACCCATACCATACGCCGTACCCGAACCCGTACCCGAACCCTTACACTAAGCCGTATCCTAAAGCTAACCCTAACCCTAACCCTAACGCTAACCCTAAGCTACAGTTGACTACTTCTGCCTCCAATAGATTTCCTAAGCACTAGTGTTTTAAGGAACAGGTTAAAAAGAGAATCCTAATGTGATTTCTTGATAATGGGTGTGTTCCTTATCTTCTCCTAGTGTCTAAACTCTTCTCCATGGCTGGACACCCAAATAATATTCCTTGACGTGCTAAGGGGTATCTAGAGAGTGGGATAGGCTTAATAACTACCCTAATCCTAACGCGTACCCTAACCCTAACCCCTACCCTAACCCTAACACGTACCCTAATCCTAACCCGTACCCTAAACCGAGCCCTAACCCTCAAACTAACCCTAACCCTAACCCTAACCCATACCCTATACCGTACCCGAACCCGTACCCGAACCCTTACCCTAACAATAACCCTAACCCTAACCCTAACCCTAAGCTATCCTTGACTGCTTCTGCCTCCAATAGATTTCCTAAGCACTAGTGTATTAAGGAACAGGTTAAAAAGAGAATCCTAATGTGATTTCTTGATAATGGGTGTGTTCCTTATCTTCTCCTAGTGTCTAAACTCTTCTACATGGCTGGACCCCCAAATAATATTCCTTGACGTGCTAAGGGGTATCTAGAGAGTGGGATAGGTTTAATAACTACCCTAACCCTAACGCGTACCCTAACCCTAACCCCTACCCTAACCCTAACACTAACCCTAATCCTAACCCGTGCCCTAAACCGAGCCCTAACCTTCAAACTAACCCTAACCCTAACCCTAACCCATACCCTACGCCGTACACGAACCCGTACCCGAACCCGTACCCTAAGCCGTACCCTAAAGCTAACCCTAACCCTAACCCTAACCCTAAGCTACCCTTGACTGCTTCTGCCTCCAATAGATTTCCTAAGCACTAGTGTTTTAAGGAACAGGTTAAAAAGAGAATCCTAACGTGATTTCTTGATAATGGGTGTATTCCTTATCTTCTCCTAGTGTCTAAACTCTTCTCCATGGCTGGACCCCCAAATAATATTCCTTGACGTGCTAAGGGGTATCTAGAGAGTGGGATAGGTTTAATAACTATCCTAACCCTAACGCGTACCCTAACCCTAACACGTACCCTAACCCTAACCCCTACCCTAACCCGAACACGTACCCTAATCCTAACCCGTACCCTAAACCAAGCCCTAACCCTCAAACTAACCCTAACCCTAACACTAACCCATACCATACGCCGTATCCGAACCCGTACCCGAAACCGTACCCTAAGCCGTACCCTAAAGCTAACCCTAACCCTAACCCTAACCCTAAACCTAAGCTACCCTTGACTGCTTCTGCCTCCAATAGATTTCCTAAGCACTAGTGTTTTAAGGAACAGGTTAAAAAGAGAATCCTAATGTGATTTCTTGATAATGGGTGTGTTCCTTATCTTCTCCTAGTGTCTAAACTCTTCTCCATGGCTGGACACCCAAATAATATTCCTTGACGTGCTAAGGGGTATCTAGAGAGTGGGATAGGTTTAATAACTACCCTAACCCTAACGCGTACCCTAAACCTAACCCCTACCCTAACCCTAACACGTACCCTAATCCTAACCCGTACCCTAAACCGAGCCCTAACCCTCAAACTAAACCTAACCCTAACCCTAACCCATACCCTATACCGTACCCGAAACCGTACCCGAACCCATACCCTAAGCCTTACCCTAACAATAACCCTAACCCTATCCATAACTCTAAGCTACCCTTGACTGCTTCTGCCTCCAATAGATTTCCTAAGCACTAGTGTTTTAAGGAACAGGTTAAAAAGAGAATCCTAATGTGATTTCTTGATAATGGGTGTGTTCCTTATCTTCTCCTAGTGTATAAACTCTTCTCCATGGCTGGACCCCCAAATAATATTCCTTGACGTGCTAAGGGGTATCTAGAGAGTGGGATAGGTTTAATAACTACCCTAAGCTTAACGCGTACCCTAACCCTAACCCCTACCCTAACCCTAACACGAACCCTAATCCTAACTCGTGCCCTAAACCGAGCCCTAACCTTCAAACTAACCCTAACCCTAACCCTAACCCATACCCTACGCCGTACGCGAACCCGTACCCGAACCCGTACCCTAAGCCGTACCCTAACCCTAACCCTAACCCTAACCCTAACCCTAAGCTACCCTTGACTGCTTCTGCCTCCAATAGATTTCCTAAGCTCTAGTGTTTTAAGGAACAGGTTAAAAAGAGAATCCTAATGTGATTTCAGGATAATGGGTGTGTTCCTTATCTTCTCCTAGTGTCTAAACTCTTCTCCATGGCTGGACCCCCAAATAATATTCCTTGACGTGCTAAGGGGTATCTAGAGAGTGGGATAGGTTTAATAACTACCCTAACCTTAACGCGTACCCTAACCCTAACCCCTACCCTAACCCTAACACGAACCCTAATATTAACCCGTGCCCTAAACCGAGCCCTAAACTTCAAACTAACCCTAACCCTAACCCTAACCCATACCCTACGCCGTACACGAACCCGTACCCGAACCCGTACCCTAAGCCGTACCCTAAACCTAACCCTAACCCTAACCCTAACCCTAAGCTACCCTTGACTGCTTCTGCCTCCAATAGATTTCCTAAGCACTAGTGTTTTAAGGAACAGGTAAAAAAGAGAATCCTAATGTGATTTCTTGATAATGGGTGTGTTCTTTATCTTCTCCTAGTGTCTAAACTCTTCTCCATGGCTGGACACCCAAATAATATTCCTTGACGTGCTAAGGGGTATCTAGAGAGTGGGATAGGTTTAATAACTACCCTAACCCTAACGCGTACCCTAACCCTAACACGTACCCTAACCCTAACCCCTACCCTAACCCGAACACGTACCCTAATCCTAACCCGTACCCTAAACCAAGCCCTAACCCTCAAACTAACCCTAACCCTAACCCTAACCCATACCATACTCCGTACCCGAACCCATACCCGAACCCGTACACTAAGTCGTACCCTAAAGCTAACCCTAACCCTAACCCTAACCCTAACCCTAAGCTACCCTTGACTGCTTCTGCCTCCAATAGATTTCCTAAGCACTAGTGTTTTAAGGAACAGGTTAAAAAGAGAATCCTAATGTGATTTCTTGATGACGGGTGTGTTCCTTATCTTCTCCTAGTGTCTAAACTCTTCTCCATTGCTGGACCCCCAAATAATATTCCTTGACGTGCTAAGGGGTATCTAGAGAGTGGGATAGGTTTAATAAATACCCTAACCCTAACGCATACCCTAACCCTAACCCCTACCCTAACCCTAACACGTACCCTAATCCTAACCCGTACCCTAAACCGAGCCCTAACCCTCAAACTAACCCTAACCCTAACCCTAACACATACCCTATACCGTACCCGAAACCGTACCCGAACCCGTACCCTAAACCTTACCCTAACAATAACCCTAACCCTATCCATAACTCTAAGCTACCCTTGACTGCTTCTGCCTCCAATAGATTTCCTAAGCACTAGTGTTTTAAGGAACAGGTTAAAAAGAGAATCCTAATGTGATTTCTTGATAATGGGTGTGTTCCTTATCTTCTCCTAGTGTATAAACTCTTCTCCATGGCTGGACCCCCAAATAATATTCCTTGACGTGCTAAGGGGTATCTAGAGAGTGGGATAGGTTTAATAACTACCCTAAGCTTAACGCTTACCCTAACCCTAACCCCTACCCTAACCCTAACACGAACCCTAATCCTAACCCGTGCCCTAAACCGAGCCCTAACCTTCAAACTAACCCTAACCCTAACCCTAACCCATACCCTACGCTGTACGCGAACCCGTACCCGAACCCGTACCCTTAGCCGTACCCTAACCCTAACCCTAACCCTAACCCTAACCCTAAGCTACCCTTGACTGCTTCTGCCTCCAATAGATTTCCTAAGCACTAGTGTTTTAAGGAACAGGTTAAAAAGAGAATCCTAATGTGATTTCAGGATAATGGGTGTGTTCCTTATCTTCTCCTAGTGTCTAAACTCTTCTCCATGGCTGGACCCCCAAATAATATTCCTTGACGTGCTAAGGGGTATCTAGAGAGTGGGATAGGTTTAATAACTACCCTAACCTTAACGCGTACCCTAACCCTAACCCCTACCCTAACCCTAACACGAATCCTAATATTAACCCGTGCCCTAAACCGAGCCCTAACCTTCAAACTAACCCTAACCCTAACCCTAACCCACACCCTACGCCGTACACGAACCCGTACCCGAACCCGTACCCTAAGCCGTACCCTAACCCTAACCCTAACCCTAACCCTAACCCTAAGCTACCCTTGACTGCTTCTGCCTCCAATAGATTTCCTAAGCACTAGTGTTTTAAGGAACAGGTAAAAAAGAGAATCCTAATGTGATTTCTTGATAATGGGTGTGTTCTTTATCTTCTCCTAGTGTCTAAACTCTTCTCCATGGCTGGACACCCAAATAATATTCCTTGACGTGCTAAGGGGTATCTAGAGAGTGGGATAGGTTTAATAACTACCCTAACCCTAACGCGTACCCTAACCCTAACACGTACCCTAACCCTAACCCCTACCCTAACCCGAACACGTACCCTTATCCTAACCCGTACCCTAAACCAAGCCCTAACCCTCAAACTAACCCTAACCCTAACCCTAACCCATACCATACTCCGTACCCGAACCCGTACCCGAACCCGTACACTAAGTCGTACCCTAAAGCTAACCCTAAACCTAACCCTAACCCTAACCCTAAGCTACCCTTGACTGCTTCTGCCTCCAATAGATTTCCTAAGCACAAGTGTTTTAAGGAACAGGTTAAAAAGAGAATCCTAATGTGATTTCTTGATAATGGGTGTGTTCCTTATCTTCTCCTAGTGTCTAAACTCTTCTCCATGGCTGGACCCCCAAATAATATTCCTTGACGTGCAAAGGGGTATCTAGAGAGTGGGATAGGTTTAATAACTACCCTAACCCTAACGCGTACCATAACCCTAACCCCTACCCTAACCCTAACACCTACCCTAATCCTAAGCCGAAACCTAAACCGAGCCCTAACCTTCAAACTAACCCTAACCCTAACTCTAACCCATACCCTACGCCGTACACGAATCCGTACCCGAACCCGTACCCTATGCCGTACCCTAACTCTAGCCCTAACCCTAACACTAACCCTAAGCTACCCTTGACTGCTTCTGCCTCCAATAGATTTCCTAAGCACTAGTGTTTTAAGGAACAGGTAAAAAAGAGAATCCTAATGTGATTTCTTGATAATGGGTGTGTTCCTTATCTTCTCCTAGTGTCTAAACTCTTCTCCATGGCTGGACACCCAAATAATATTCCTTGACGTGCTAAGGGGTATCTAGAGAGTGGGATAGGTTTAATAACTACCCTAACCCTAACGCGTACCCTAACCCTAACCCCTACCCTAACCCTAACACGTACCCTAATCCTAACCCGTACCCTAAACCGAGCCCTAACCCTCAAACTAACCCTAACCCTAACCCTAACCCATATCCTACGCCATACCCAAACCCGTACCCGAACCCGTACCCGAAACCGTACCCTAAGCCGTACCCTAACCCTAACCCTAACCCTAAGCTACCCTTGACTGCTTCTGCCTCCAATAGATTTCCTAAGCACTAGTGTTTTAAGGAACAGGTTAAAAAGAGAATCCTAATGTGATTTCTTGATAATGGGTGTGTTCCTTATCTTCTCCTAGTGTCTAAACTCTTCTCCATGGCTGGACCCCCAAATAATATTCCTTGACGTGCTAAGGGGTATCTAGAGAGTGGGATAGGTTTAATAACTACCCTTACCCTAACGCGTACCCTAACCCTAACCTCTACCCTAACCCTAACACGAACCCTAATATTAACCCGTGCCCTAAACCGAGCCCTAACCTTCAAACTAACCCTAACCCTAACCCTAACCCATACCCTACGCCGTACACGAACCCGTAACCGAACCCGTACCCTAAGCCGTACCCTAAACCTAACCCTAACCCTAACCCTAACTCTAAGCAACCCTTGACTGCTTCTGCCTCCAATAGATTTCCTAAGCACTAGTGTTTTAAGGAACAGGTAAAAAAGAGAATCCTAATGTGATTTCTTGACAATGGGTGTGTTCTTTATCTTCTCCTAGTGTCTAAACTCTTCTCCATGGCTGGACACCCAAATAATATTCCTTGACGTGCTAAGGGGTATCTAGAGAGTGGGATAGGTTTAATAACTACCCTAACCCTAACGCGTACCCTAACCATAACACGTACCCTAACCCTAACCCCTACCCTAACCCGAACACGTACCCTAATCCTAACCCGTACCCTAAACCAAGCCCTAACCCTCAAACTAACCCTAACCCTAACCCTAACCCATACCATACGCCGTACCCGAAACCGTACACTAAGTCGTACCCTAAAGCTAACCCTAACCCTAACCCTAACCCTAACCCTAAGCTACCCTTGACTGCTTCTGCCTCCAATAGATTTCCTAAGCACAAGTGTTTTAAGGAACAGGTTAAAAAGAGAATCCTAATGTGATTTCTTGAGAATGGGTGTGTTCCTTATCTTCTCCTAGTGTCTAAACTCTTCTCCATGGCTGGACCCCCAAATAATATTCCTTGACGTGCTAAGGGGTATCTAGAGAGTGGGATAGGTTTAATAACTACCATAACCCTAACGCGTACCATAACCCTAACCCCTACCCTAACCCTAACACGTACCCTAATCCTAAGCCGAAACCTAAACCGAGCCCTAACCTTCAAACTAACCCTAACCCTAACTCTAACCCATACCCTACGCCGTACACGAACCCGTACCCGAACCCGTACCCTATGCCGTACCCTAACTCTAGCCCTAACCCTAACCCTAACCCTAAGCTACCCTTGACTGCTTCTGCCTCCAATAGATTTTCTAAGCACTAGTGTTTTAAGGAACAGGTAAAAAAGAGAATCCTAATGTGATTTCTTGATAATGGGTGTGTTCCTTATCTTCTCCTAGTGTCTAAACTCTTCTCCATGGCTGGACACCCTAATAATATTCCTTGACGTGCTAAAGGGTATCTAGAGAGTGGGATAGGTTTAATAACTACCCTAACCCTAACGCGTACCCTAACCCTAACACGTACCCTAAGCCTAACCCCTACCCTTACCCGAACACGTACCCTAATCCTAACCCGTACCCTAAAACAAGACCTAACCCTCAAACTAACCCTAACCCTAACCCTAACCCATACCATACGCCGTACCCGAACCCGTACCCGAACCCTTACACTAAGCCGTACCCTAAAGCTAACCCTAACCCTAACCCTAACGCTAACCCTAAGCTACAGTTGACTACTTCTGCCTCCAATAGATTTCCTAAGCACTAGTGTTTTAAGGAACAGGTTAAAAAGAGAATCCTAATGTGATTTCTTGATAATGGGTGTGTTCCTTATCTTCTCCTAGTGTCTAAACTCTTCTCCATGGCTGGACACCCAAATAATATTCCTTGACGTGCTAAGGGGTATCTAGAGAGTGGGATAGGCTTAATAACTACCCTAATCCTAACGCGTACCCTAACCCTAACCCCTACCCTAACCCTAACACGTACCCTAATCCTAACCCGTACCCTAAACCGAGCCCTAACCCTCAAACTAACCCTAACCCTAACCCTAACCCATACCCTATACCGTACCCGAACCCGTACCCGAACCCTTACCCTAACAATAACCCTAACCCTAACCCTAACCCTAAGCTATCCTTGACTGCTTCTGCCTCCAATAGATTTCCTAAGCACTAGTGTATTAAGGAACAGGTTAAAAAGAGAATCCTAATGTGATTTCTTGATAATGGGTGTGTTCCTTATCTTCTCCTAGTGTCTAAACTCTTCTACATGGCTGGACCCCCAAATAATATTCCTTGACGTGCTAAGGGGTATCTAGAGAGTGGGATAGGTTTAATAACTACCCTAACCCTAACGCGTACCCTAACCCTAACCCCTACCCTAACCCTAACACTAACCCTAATCCTAACCCGTGCCCTAAACCGAGCCCTAACCTTCAAACTAACCCTAACCCTAACCCTAACCCATACCCTACGCCGTACACGAACCCGTACCCGAACCCGTACCCTAAGCCGTACCCTAAAGCTAACCCTAACCCTAACCCTAACCCTAAGCTACCCTTGACTGCTTCTGCCTCCAATAGATTTCCTAAGCACTAGTGTTTTAAGGAACAGGTTAAAAAGAGAATCCTAACGTGATTTCTTGATAATGGGTGTATTCCTTATCTTCTCCTAGTGTCTAAACTCTTCTCCATGGCTGGACCCCCAAATAATATTCCTTGACGTGCTAAGGGGTATCTAGAGAGTGGGATAGGTTTAATAACTATCCTAACCCTAACGCGTACCCTAACCCTAACACGTACCCTAACCCTAACCCCTACCCTAACCCGAACACGTACCCTAATCCTAACCCGTACCCTAAACCAAGCCCTAACCCTCAAACTAACCCTAACCCTAACACTAACCCATACCATACGCCGTATCCGAACCCGTACCCGAAACCGTACCCTAAGCCGTACCCTAAAGCTAACCCTAACCCTAACCCTAACCCTAAACCTAAGCTACCCTTGACTGCTTCTGCCTCCAATAGATTTCCTAAGCACTAGTGTTTTAAGGAACAGGTTAAAAAGAGAATCCTAATGTGATTTCTTGATAATGGGTGTGTTCCTTATCTTCTCCTAGTGTCTAAACTCTTCTCCATGGCTGGACACCCAAATAATATTCCTTGACGTGCTAAGGGGTATCTAGAGAGTGGGATAGGTTTAATAACTACCCTAACCCTAACGCGTACCCTAAACCTAACCCCTACCCTAACCCTAACACGTACCCTAATCCTAACCCGTAACCTAAACCGAGCCCTAACCCTCAAACTAACCCTAACCCTAACCCTAACCCATACCCTACGCCGTACCCGAAACCATACTCAAACCCGTACCCTAACCCTAACCCTAACCCTAACCCTAACCCTAAGCTACCCTTGACTGCTTCTGCCTCCAATAGATTTCCTAAGCACTAGTGTTTTAAGGAACAGGTTAAAAAGAGAATCCTAATGTGATTTCTTGATAATGGGTGTGTTCCTTATCTTCTCCTAGTGTCTAAACTCTTCTCCATGGCTGGACACCCAAATAATATTCCTTGACCTGCTAAGGGGTATCTAGAGAGTGGGATAGGTTTAATAACTACCCTAACCCTAACGCGTACCCTAACCCTAACCCCTACCCTAACCCTAACACGTACCCTAATCCTAACCCGTAACCTAAACCGAGCCCTAACCCTCAAACTAACCCTAACCCTAACCCTAACCCATACCCTACGCCGTACCCGAACCCGTACCCAAACCCGTACCCTAACACTAACCCTAACCCTAACCCTAAGCTACCCTTGACTGCTTCTGCCTCAAATAGATTTCCTAAGCACTAGTGTTTTAAGGAACAGGTTAAAAAGAGAATCCTAATGTGATTTCTTGATAATGGGTGTGTTCCTTATCTTCTCCTAGTGTCTAAACTCTTCTCTATGGCTGTACCCCCAAATAATATTCCTTGACGTGCTAAGGGGTATCTAGAGAGTGGGATAGGTTTAATAACTACCCTTACCCTAACGCGTACCCTAACCCTAAAACGTACCCTAACCCTAACCCCTACCCTAACCCGAACACGTACCCTAATCCTAACCCGTACCCTAAACCATGCCCTAACCCTCAAACTAACCCTAACCCTAACCCTAACCCATACCATACGCCGTACCCGAACCCGTACCCGAACCCGTACCCTAAGCCGTACCCTAAGCCGTACCCTAACCCTAACCCTAACCCTAAGCTACCCTTGACTGCTTCTGCCTCCAATAGATTTCCTAAGCACTAGTGTTTTAAGGAACAGGTTAAAAAGAGAATCCTAATGTGATTTCTTGATAATGGGTGTGTTCCTTATCATCTCCTAGTGTCTAAACTCTTCTCCATGGCTGGACCCCCAAATAATATTCCTTGACGTGCTAAGGGGTATCTAGTGAGTGGGATAGGTTTAATAACTAACGAAACCCTAACGCGTACCCTAACCCTAACCCCTATCATAACCCTAACACGTACCCTTATCCTACCCCGTACCCTAAACCGAACCCTAACCCTCAAACTAACCCTAACCCTAACCCTAACCCATACCCTATACCGTACCCGAACCCGTACCCGAACCCGTACCCTAAGCCTTACCCTAACAATAACCCTAATCCTAACCCTAACCCTAAGCTACCCTTGACTGCTTCTGCCTCCATTAGATTTCCTAAGCACTAGTGTTTTAAGGAACAGGTAAAAAAGAGAATCCTAATGTGATTTCTTGATAATGGGTGTGTTCCTAATCTTCTCCTAGTGTCTAAACTCTTCTCCATGGCTGGACCCCCAAATAATATTCCTTGACGTGCTAAGGGGTATCTAGAGAGTGGGATAGGTTTAATAACTACCCTAACCCTAACGCGTACCCTAACCCTAACCCCTACCCTAACCCTAACACGTACCCTAATCCTAACCCGTACCCTAAACCGAGCCCTAACCCTCAAACTAACCCTAACCCTAACCCTAACCCATATCCTACGCCATACCCAAACCCGTACCCGAACCCGTACCCGAAACCGTACCCTAAGCCGTACCCTAACCCTAACCCTAACCCTAAGCTACCCTTGACTGCTTCTGCCTCCAATAGATTTCCTAAGCACTAGTGTTTTAAGGAACAGGTTAAAAAGAGAATCCTAATGTGATTTCTTGATAATGGGTGTGTTCCTTATCTTCTCCTAGTGTCTAAACTCTTCTCCATGGCTGGACCCCCAAATAATATTCCTTGACGTGCTAAGGGGTATCTAGAGAGTGGGATAGGTTTAATAACTACCCTTACCCTAACGCGTACCCTAACCCTAACCTCTACCCTAACCCTAACACGAACCCTAATATTAACCCGTGCCCTAAACCGAGCCCTAACCTTCAAACTAACCCTAACCCTAACCCTAACCCATACCCTACGCCGTACACGAACCCGTAACCGAACCCGTACCCTAAGCCGTACCCTAAACCTAACCCTAACCCTAACCCTAACTCTAAGCAACCCTTGACTGCTTCTGCCTCCAATAGATTTCCTAAGCACTAGTGTTTTAAGGAACAGGTAAAAAAGAGAATCCTAATGTGATTTCTTGACAATGGGTGTGTTCTTTATCTTCTCCTAGTGTCTAAACTCTTCTCCATGGCTGGACACCCAAATAATATTCCTTGACGTGCTAAGGGGTATCTAGAGAGTGGGATAGGTTTAATAACTACCCTAACCCTAACGCGTACCCTAACCATAACACGTACCCTAACCCTAACCCCTACCCTAACCCGAACACGTACCCTAATCCTAACCCGTACCCTAAACCAAGCCCTAACCCTCAAACTAACCCTAACCCTAACCCTAACCCATACCATACGCCGTACCCGAAACCGTACACTAAGTCGTACCCTAAAGCTAACCCTAACCCTAACCCTAACCCTAACCCTAAGCTACCCTTGACTGCTTCTGCCTCCAATAGATTTCCTAAGCACAAGTGTTTTAAGGAACAGGTTAAAAAGAGAATCCTAATGTGATTTCTTGAGAATGGGTGTGTTCCTTATCTTCTCCTAGTGTCTAAACTCTTCTCCATGGCTGGACCCCCAAATAATATTCCTTGACGTGCTAAGGGGTATCTAGAGAGTGGGATAGGTTTAATAACTACCATAACCCTAACGCGTACCATAACCCTAACCCCTACCCTAACCCTAACACGTACCCTAATCCTAAGCCGAAACCTAAACCGAGCCCTAACCTTCAAACTAACCCTAACCCTAACTCTAACCCATACCCTACGCCGTACACGAACCCGTACCCGAACCCGTACCCTATGCCGTACCCTAACTCTAGCCCTAACCCTAACCCTAACCCTAAGCTACCCTTGACTGCTTCTGCCTCCAATAGATTTTCTAAGCACTAGTGTTTTAAGGAACAGGTAAAAAAGAGAATCCTAATGTGATTTCTTGATAATGGGTGTGTTCCTTATCTTCTCCTAGTGTCTAAACTCTTCTCCATGGCTGGACACCCTAATAATATTCCTTGACGTGCTAAGGGGTATCTAGAGAGTGGGATAGGTTTAATAACTACCCTAACCCTAACGCGTACCCTAACCCTAACACGTACCCTAAGCCTAACCCCTACCCTTACCCGAACACGTACCCTAATCCTAACCCGTACCCTAAAACAAGACCTAACCCTCAAACTAACCCTAACCCTAACCCTAACCCATACCATACGCCGTACCCGAACCCGTACCCGAACCCTTACACTAAGCCGTACCCTAAAGCTAACCCTAACCCTAACCCTAACGCTAACCCTAAGCTACAGTTGACTACTTCTGCCTCCAATAGATTTCCTAAGCACTAGTGTTTTAAGGAACAGGTTAAAAAGAGAATCCTAATGTGATTTCTTGATAATGGGTGTGTTCCTTATCTTCTCCTAGTGTCTAAACTCTTCTCCATGGCTGGACACCCAAATAATATTCCTTGACGTGCTAAGGGGTATCTAGAGAGTGGGATAGGCTTAATAACTACCCTAATCCTAACGCGTACCCTAACCCTAACCCCTACCCTAACCCTAACACGTACCCTAATCCTAACCCGTACCCTAAACCGAGCCCTAACCCTCAAACTAACCCTAACCCTAACCCTAACCCATACCCTATACCGTACCCGAACCCGTACCCGAACCCTTACCCTAACAATAACCCTAACCCTAACCCTAACCCTAAGCTATCCTTGACTGCTTCTGCCTCCAATAGATTTCCTAAGCACTAGTGTATTAAGGAACAGGTTAAAAAGAGAATCCTAATGTGATTTCTTGATAATGGGTGTGTTCCTTATCTTCTCCTAGTGTCTAAACTCTTCTACATGGCTGGACCCCCAAATAATATTCCTTGACGTGCTAAGGGGTATCTAGAGAGTGGGATAGGTTTAATAACTACCCTAACCCTAACGCGTACCCTAACCCTAACCCCTACCCTAACCCTAACACTAACCCTAATCCTAACCCGTGCCCTAAACCGAGCCCTAACCTTCAAACTAACCCTAACCCTAACCCTAACCCATACCCTACGCCGTACACGAACCCGTACCCGAACCCGTACCCTAAGCCGTACCCTAAAGCTAACCCTAACCCTAACCCTAACCCTAAGCTACCCTTGACTGCTTCTGCCTCCAATAGATTTCCTAAGCACTAGTGTTTTAAGGAACAGGTTAAAAAGAGAATCCTAACGTGATTTCTTGATAATGGGTGTATTCCTTATCTTCTCCTAGTGTCTAAACTCTTCTCCATGGCTGGACCCCCAAATAATATTCCTTGACGTGCTAAGGGGTATCTAGAGAGTGGGATAGGTTTAATAACTATCCTAACCCTAACGCGTACCCTAACCCTAACACGTACCCTAACCCTAACCCCTACCCTAACCCGAACACGTACCCTAATCCTAACCCGTACCCTAAACCAAGCCCTAACCCTCAAACTAACCCTAACCCTAACACTAACCCATACCATACGCCGTATCCGAACCCGTACCCGAAACCGTACCCTAAGCCGTACCCTAAAGCTAACCCTAACCCTAACCCTAACCCTAAACCTAAGCTACCCTTGACTGCTTCTGCCTCCAATAGATTTCCTAAGCACTAGTGTTTTAAGGAACAGGTTAAAAAGAGAATCCTAATGTGATTTCTTGATAATGGGTGTGTTCCTTATCTTCTCCTAGTGTCTAAACTCTTCTCCATGGCTGGACACCCAAATAATATTCCTTGACGTGCTAAGGGGTATCTAGAGAGTGGGATAGGTTTAATAACTACCCTAACCCTAACGCGTACCCTAAACCTAACCCCTACCCTAACCCTAACACGTACCCTAATCCTAACCCGTAACCTAAACCGAGCCCTAACCCTCAAACTAACCCTAACCCTAACCCTAACCCATACCCTACGCCGTACCCGAAACCATACTCAAACCCGTACCCTAACCCTAACCCTAACCCTAACCCTAACCCTAAGCTACCCTTGACTGCTTCTGCCTCCAATAGATTTCCTAAGCACTAGTGTTTTAAGGAACAGGTTAAAAAGAGAATCCTAATGTGATTTCTTGATAATGGGTGTGTTCCTTATCTTCTCCTAGTGTCTAAACTCTTCTCCATGGCTGGACACCCAAATAATATTCCTTGACGTGCTAAGGGGTATCTAGAGAGTGGGATAGGTTTAATAACTACCCTAACCCTAACGCGTACCCTAACCCTAACCCCTACCCTAACCCTAACACGTACCCTAATCCTAACCCGTAACCTAAACCGAGCCCTAACCCTCAAACTAACCCTAACCCTAACCCTAACCCATACCCTACGCCGTACCCGAACCCGTACCCAAACCCGTACCCTAACACTAACCCTAACCCTAACCCTAAGCTACCCTTGACTGCTTCTGCCTCAAATAGATTTCCTAAGCACTAGTGTTTTAAGGAACAGGTTAAAAAGAGAATCCTAATGTGATTTCTTGATAATGGGTGTGTTCCTTATCTTCTCCTAGTGTCTAAACTCTTCTCTATGGCTGTACCCCCAAATAATATTCCTTGACGTGCTAAGGGGTATCTAGAGAGTGGGATAGGTTTAATAACTACCCTTACCCTAACGCGTACCCTAACCCTAAAACGTACCCTAACCCTAACCCCTACCCTAACCCGAACACGTACCCTAATCCTAACCCGTACCCTAAACCATGCCCTAACCCTCAAACTAACCCTAACCCTAACCCTAACCCATACCATACGCCGTACCCGAACCCGTACCCGAACCCGTACCCTAAGCCGTACCCTAAGCCGTACCCTAACCCTAACCCTAACCCTAAGCTACCCTTGACTGCTTCTGCCTCCAATAGATTTCCTAAGCACTAGTGTTTTAAGGAACAGGTAAAAAAGAGAATCCTAATGTGATTTCTTGATAATGGGTGTGTTCCTTATCATCTCCTAGTGTCTAAACTCTTCTCCATGGCTGGACCCCCAAATAATATTCCTTGACGTGCTAAGGGGTATCTAGTGAGTGGGATAGGTTTAATAACTAACGAAACCCTAACGCGTACCCTAACCCTAACCCCTATCATAACCCTAACACGTACCCTTATCCTACCCCGTACCCTAAACCGAACCCTAACCCTCAAACTAACCCTAACCCTAACCCTAACCCATACCCTATACCGTACCCGAACCCGTACCCGAACCCGTACCCTAAGCCTTACCCTAACAATAACCCTAATCCTAACCCTAACCCTAAGCTACCCTTGACTGCTTCTGCCTCCATTAGATTTCCTAAGCACTAGTGTTTTAAGGAACAGGTAAAAAAGAGAATCCTAATGTGATTTCTTGATAATGGGTGTGTTCCTAATCTTCTCCTAGTGTCTAAACTCTTCTCCATGGCTGGACCCCCAAATAATATTCCTTGACGTGCTAAGGGGTATCTAGAGAGTGGGATAGGTTTAATAACTACCCTAACCCTAACGCATACCCTAACCCTAACCTCTACCTTAACCCTAACACGTACACTAATCCTAACCCGTAACCTAAACCGAGCCCTAACCCTCAAACTAACCCTAACGCTAACCCTAAACCATACCCTACGCCGTACCCGAACCCGTACCCGAACCCGTACCCTAAGCCGTACCCTAACCCTAACCCTAACCCTAACCCTAACCCTAACCCTAACCCTAACCTACCCTTGACTGCTTCTGCCTCCAATAGATTTCCTAAGCACTAGTGTATTAAGGAACAGGTTAAAAAGAGAATCCTAATGTGATTTCAAGATAATGGGTGTGTTCCTTATCTTCTCCTAGTGTCTAAACTCTTCTCCATGGCTGGACACCCAAATAATATTCCTTGACGTGCTAAGGGGTATCTAGAGAGTGGGATAGGTTTAATAACTACCCTAACCCTAACGCGTACCCTAACCCTAACCCCTACCCTAACCCTAACACGAACCCTAATCCTAACCCGTGCCCTAAACCGAGCCCTAACCTTCAAACTAACCCTAAGCCTAACCCTAACCCGTACCCTACGCCGTACACGAACCCGTACCCGAACCCGTACCCTAAGCCGTACCCTAACCCTAACCCTAACCCTAACCCTAACCCTAACCCTAAGCTACCCTTGACTGCTTCTGCCTCCAATAGATTTCCTAAGCACTAGTGTTTTAAGGAACAGGTTAAAAAGAGAATCCTAATGTGATTTCTTGATAATGGGTGTGTTCCTTATCTTCTCCTAGTGTCTAAACTCTTCTCCATGGCTGGACACCCAAATAATATTCCTTGACGTGCTAAGGGGTATCTAGAGAGTGGGATAGTTTTAATAACTACCCTAACCCTAACGCGTACCCTAACCCTAACCCCTACCCTAACCCTAACACGTACCCTAATCCTAACCCGTACCCTAAACCGAGCCCTAGCCCTCAAACTAACCCTAACCCTAACCCTAACCCATATCCTACGCCATACCCAAACCCGTACCCGAACCCGTACCAGAAACCGTACCCTAAGCCGTACCCTAACCCTAACCCTAACCCTAAGCTACCCTTGACTGCTTCTGCCTCCAATAGATTTCCTAAGCACTAGTGTTTTAAGGAACAGGTAAAAAAGAGAATCCTAATGTGATTTCTTGATAATGGGTGTGTTCCTTATCTTCTACTAGTGTCTAAACTCTTCTCCATGGCTGGACCCCCAAATAATATTCCTTGACGTGCTAAGGGGTATCTAGAGAGTGGGATAGGTTTAATAACTACCCTAACCCTAACGCGTACCCTAACCCTAACACGTACCCTAATCCTAACACGTACCCTAAACCGAGGCCTAACCCTCAAACTAACCCTAACCCTAACCCTAACCCATAACCTATGCCGTACCCGAACCCGTACCCTAAGCCTTACCCTAACAATAACCCTAACCCTAACCCTAAGCTACCCTTGACTGCTTCTGCCTCCAATAGATTTCCTAAGCACTAGTGTTTTAAGGAACAGGTTAAAAAGAGAATCCTAATGTGATTTCTTGATAATGGGTGTGTTCCTTATCTTCTCCTAGTGTCTAAACTCTTCTCCATGGCTGGACCCCCAAATAATATTCCTTGACGTGCTAAGGGGTATCTAGTGAGTGGGATAGGTTTAATAACTAACGTAACCCTAACGCGTACCCTAACCCTAACCCCTATCATAACCCTAACACGTACCCATATCCTACCCCGTACCCTAAACCGAGCCCTAACCCTCAAACTAACCCTAACCCTAACCCTAACCCATACCCTATACCGTACCCGAACCCGTACCCGAACCCGTACCCTAAGCCTTACCCTAACAATAACCCTAACCCTAACCCTAACCCTGAGCTACCCTTGACTGCTTCTGCCTCCATTAGATTTCCTAAGCACTAGTGTTTTAAGGAACAGGTTAAAAAGAGAATCCTAATGTGATTTCTTGATAATGGGTGTGTTCCTTATCTTCTCCTAGTGTCTAAACTCTTCTCCATGGCTGGACCCCCAAATAATATTCCTTGACGTGCTAAGGGGTATCTAGAGAGTGGGATAGGTTTAATAACTACCCTAACCCTAACG
Source organism: Eschrichtius robustus (assembly GCF_028021215.1). Taxonomy (NCBI): domain Eukaryota; kingdom Metazoa; phylum Chordata; class Mammalia; order Artiodactyla; family Eschrichtiidae; genus Eschrichtius; species Eschrichtius robustus. Next base: position 86,827 of record NW_027175313.1, read on the forward strand.
CGTACCCTAACCCTAACCCCTACCCTAACCCTAACACGAACCCTAATCTTAACCCGTGCCCTAAACCGAGCCCTAACCTTCAAACTAACCCTAACCCTAACCCTAACCCGTACCCTACGCTGTACACGAACCCGTACCCGATCCCGTACCCTAAGCCGTACCCTAACCCTAACCCTAACCCTAACCCTAACCCTAACCCTAAGCTACGCTTGGCTGCTTCTGCCTCCAATAGATTTCCTAAGCACTAGTGTTTTAAGGAACAGGTTAAAAAGAGAATCCTAATGTGATTTCTTGATAATGGGTGTGTTCCTTATCTTCTCCTAGTGTCTATACTCTTCTCCATGGCTGGACACCCAAATAATATTCCTTGACGTGCTAAGGGGTATCTAGAGAGTGGGATAGTTTTAATAACTACCCTAACCCTAACGCGTACCCTAACCCTAACCCCTACCCTAACCCTAACACGTACCCTAATCCTAACCCGTACCCTAAACCGAGCCCAAGCCCTCAAACTAACCCTAACCCTAACCCTAACCCATATCCTACGCCATACCCAAACCCGTACCCGAACCCGTACCAGAAACCGTACCCTAAGCCGTACCCTAACCCTAACCCTAACCCTAAGCTACCCTTGACTGCTTCTGCCTCCAATAGATTTCCTAAGCACTAGTGTTTTAAGGAACAGGTTAAAAAGAGAATCCTAATGTGATTTCTTGATAATGGGTTTGTTCGTTATTTTCTCCTAGTGTCTAAACTCTTCTCCATGGCTGGACCCCCAAATAATATTCCTTGACGTGCTAAGGGGTATCTAGAGAGTGGGATAGGTTTAATAACTACCCTAACCCTAACGCGTACCCTAACCCTAACCTCTACCTTAACACTAACACGTACACTAATCCTAACCCGTAACCTAAACCGAGCCCTAACCCTCAAACTAACCCTAACCCTAACCCTAACCCATACCCTACGCCGTACCCGAACCCGTACCCGAACCCTTACCCTAAGCCGTACCCTAACTCTAACCCTAACCCTAACCCTAACCCTAAGTTACCCTTGACTGCTTCTGCCTCCAATAGATTTCCTAAGCACTAGTGTACTAAGGAACAGGTTAAAAAGAGAATCCTAATGTGATTTCAGGATAATGGGTGTGTTCCTTATCTTCTCCTAGTGTCTAAACTCTTCTCCATGGCTGGACACCCAAATAATATTCCTTGACGTGCTAAGGGGTATCTAGAGAGTGGGATAGGTTTAATAACTACCCTAACCCTAACGCGTACCCGAACCCTAACCCCTACGCTAACCCTAACACGAACCCTAATCCTAACCCGTACCCTAAACCGAGCCCTAACCTTCAAACTAACCCTAACCCTAACCCTAACCCATACCCTACGCCGTACACGAACCCGTACCCGAACCCGTACCCTAAGCCGTACCCTAACCCTAACCCTAACCCTAACCGTAACCCTAAGCTACCCTTGACTGCTTCTGCCTCCAATAGATTTCCTAAGCACTAGTGTTTTAAGGAAAAGGTTAAAAAGAGAATCCTAATGTGATTTCTTGATAATGGGTGTCTTCCTTATCTTCTCCTAGTGTCTAAACTCTTCTCCATGGCTGGACACCCAAATAATATTCCTTGACGTGCTAAGGTGTATCTAGAGAGTGGAATAGGTTTAATAACTACCCTAACCCTAACGCGTGCCCTAACCCTAACCCCTAACCTAACCCTAACACGTACCCTAATCCTAACCCGTAACCTAAACCGAGCCCTAACCCTCAAACTAACCCTAACACTAACCATAACCCATACCCTACGCCGTACACGAACCCGTACCCGAACCCGTACCCTAAGCCGTACCCTAACCCTAACCCTAACCCTAACCCTAACCCTAAGCTACCCTTGACTGCTTCTGCCTCCAATAGATTTCCTAAGCACTAGTGTTTTAAGGAACAGGTTAAAAAGAGAATCCTATTGTGATTTCAGGATAATGGGTGTGTTCCTTATCTTCTCCTAGTGTCTAAACTCTTCTCCATGGCTGGATCCCCAAATAATATTCCTTGACGTGCTAAGGGGTATCTAGAGAGTGGGATAGTTTTAATAACTACCCTAACCTTAACGCGTACCCTAACCCTAACCCCTACCCTAACCCTAACACGAACCCTAATATTAACCCGTGCCCTAAACCGAGCCCTAAACTTCAAACTAACCCTAACCCTAACCCTAACCCATACCCTACGCCGTACACGAACCCGTACCCGAACCCGTACCCTAAGCCGTACCCTAAACCTAACCCTAACCCTAACCCTAACCCTAAGCTACCCTTGACTGCTTCTGCCTCCAATAGATTTCCTAAGCACTAGTGTTTTAAGGAACAGGTAAAAAAGAGAATCCTAATGTGATTTCTTGATAATGGGTGTGTTCTTTATCTTCTCCTAGTGTCTAAACTCTTCTCCATGGCTGGACACCCAAATAATATTCCTTGACGTGCTAAGGGGTATCTAGAGAGTGGGATAGGTTTAATAACTACCCTAACCCTAACGCGTACCCTAACCCTAACACGTACCCTAACCCTAACCCCTACCCTAACCCGAACACGTACCCTAATCCTAACCCGTACCCTAAACCAAGCCCTAACCCTCAAACTAACCCTAACCCTAACCCTAACCCATACCATACTCCGTACCCGAACCCGTACCCGAACCCGTACACTAAGTCGTACCCTAAAGCTAACCCTAACCCTAACCCTAACCCTAACCCTAAGCTACCCTTGACTGCTTCTGCCTCCAATAGATTTCCTAAGCACTAGTGTTTTAAGGAACAGGTTAAAAAGAGAATCCTAATGTGATTTCTTGATGACGGGTGTGTTCCTTATCTTCTCCTAGTGTCTAAACTCTTCTCCATTGCTGGACCCCCAAATAATATTCCTTGACGTGCTAAGGGGTATCTAGAGAGTGGGATAGGTTTAATAAATACCCTAACCCTAACGCATACTCTAACCCTAACCCCTACCCTAACCCTAACACGTACCCTAATCCTAACCCGTACCCTAAACCGAGCCCTAACCCTCAAACTAACCCTAACCCTAACCCTAACCCATACCCTATACCGTACCCGAAACCGTACCCGAACCCGTACCCTAAGCCTTACCCTAACAATAACCCTAACCCTATCCATAACTCTAAGCTACCCTTGACTGCTTCTGCCTCCAATAGATTTCCTAAGCACTAGTGTTTTAAGGAACAGGTTAAAAAGAGAATCCTAATGTGATTTCTTGATAATGGGTGTGTTCCTTATCTTCTCCTAGTGTATAAACTCTTCTCCATGGCTGGACCCCCAAATAATATTCCTTGACGTGCTAAGGGGTATCTAGAGAGTGGGATAGGTTTAATAACTACCCTAAGCTTAACGCGTACCCTAACCCTAACCCCTACCCTAACCCTAACACGAACCCTAATCCTAACCCGTGCCCTAAACCGAGCCCTAACCTTCAAACTAACCCTAACCCTAACCCTAACCCATACCCTACGCCGTACGCGAACCCGTACCCGAACCCGTACCCTAAGCCGTACCCTAACCCTAACCCTAACCCTAACCCTAACCCTAAGCTACCCTTGACTGCTTCTGCCTCCAATAGATTTCCTAAGCACTAGTGTTTTAAGGAACAGGTTAAAAAGAGAATCCTAATGTGATTTCAGGATAATGGGTGTGTTCCTTATCTTCTCCTAGTGTCTAAACTCTTCTCCATGGCTGGACCCCCAAATTATATTCCTTGACGTGCTAAGGGGTATCTAGAGAGTGGGATAGGTTTAATAACTACCCTAACCTTAACGCGTACCCTAACCCTAACCCCTACCCTAACCCTAACACGAACCCTAATATTAACCAGTGCCCTAAACCGAGCCCTAACCTTCAAACTAACCCTAACCCTAACCCTAACCCATACCCTACGCCGTACACGAACCCGTACCCGAACCCGTACCCTAAGCCGTACCCTAAACCTAACCCTAACCCTAACCCTAACCCTAAGCTACCCTTGACTGCTTCTGCCTCCAATAGATTTCCTAAGCACTAGTGTTTTAAGGAACAGGTAAAAAAGAGAATCCTAATGTGATTTCTTGATAATGGGTGTGTTCTTTATCTTCTCCTAGTGTCTAAACTCTTCTCCATGGCTGGACACCCAAATAATATTCCTTGACGTGCTAAGGGGTATCTAGAGAGTGGGATAGGTTTAATAACTACCCTAACCCTAACGCGTACCCTAACCCTAACACGTACCCTAACCCTAACCCCTACCCTAACCCGAACACGTACCCTTATCCTAACCCGTACCCTAAACCAAGCCCTAACCCTCAAACTAACCCTAACCCTAACCCTAACCCATACCATACTCCGTACCCGAACCCGTACCCGAACCCGTACACTAAGTCGTACCCTAAAGCTAACCCTAACCCTAACCCTAACCCTAAGCTACCCTTGACTGCTTCTGCCTCCAATAGATTTCCTAAGCACAAGTGTTTTAAGGAACAGGTTAAAAAGAGAATCCTAATGTGATTTCTTGATAATGGGTGTGTTCCTTATCTTCTCCTAGTGTCTAAACTCTTCTCCATGGCTGGACCCCCAAATAATATTCCTTGACGTGCAAAGGGGTATCTAGAGAGTGGGATAGGTTTAATAACTACCCTAACCCTAACGCGTACCATAACCCTAACCCCTACCCTAACCCTAACACGTACCCTAATCCTAAGCCGAAACCTAAACCGAGCCCTAACCTTCAAACTAACCCTAACCCTAACTCTAACCCATACCCTACGCCGTACACGAATCCGTACCCGAACCCGTACCCTATGCCGTACCCTAACTCTAGCCCTAACCCTAACCCTAACCCTAAGCTACCCTTGACTGCTTCTGCCTCCAATAGATTTCCTAAGCACTAGTGTTTTAAGGAACAGGTAAAAAAGAGAATCCTAATGTGATTTCTTGATAATGGGTGTGTTCCTTATCTTCTCCTAGTGTCTAAACTCTTCTCCATGGCTGGACACCCAAATAATATTCCTTGACGTGCTAAGGGGTATCTAGAGAGTGGGATAGGTTTAATAACTACCCTAACCCTAACGCGTACCCTTACCCTAACACCTACCCTAACCCTAACACGTACCCTAATCCTAACCCGTACCCTAAACCGAGCCCTAACCCTCAAACTAACCCTAACCCTAACCCTAACCCATATCCTACGCCATACCCAAACCCGTACCCGAACCCGTACCCGAAACCGTACCCTAAGCCGTACCCTAACCCTAACCCTAACCCTAAGCTACCCTTGACTGCTTCTGCCTCCAATAGATTTCCTAAGCACTAGTGTTTTAAGGAACAGGTTAAAAAGAGAATCCTAATGTGATTTCTTGATAATGGGTGTGTTCCTTATCTTCTCCTAGTGTCTAAACTCTTCTCCATGGCTGGACCCCCAAATAATATTCCTTGACGTGCTAAGGGGTATCTAGAGAGTGGGATAGGTTTAATAACTACCCTTACCCTAACGCGTACCCTAACCCTAACCTCTACCCTAACCCTAACACGAACCCTAATATTAACCCGTGCCCTAAACCGAGCCCTAACCTTCAAACTAACCCTAACCCTAACCCTAACCCATACCCTACGCCGTACACGAACCCGTAACCGAACCCGTACCCTAAGCCGTACCCTAAACCTAACCCTAACCCTAACCCTAACTCTAAGCAACCCTTGACTGCTTCTGCCTCCAATAGATTTCCTAAGCACTAGTGTTTTAAGGAACAGGTAAAAAAGAGAATCCTAATGTGATTTCTTGACAATGGGTGTGTTCTTTATCTTCTCCTAGTGTCTAAAATCTTCTCCATGGCTGGACACCCAAATAATATTCCTTGACGTGCTAAGGGGTATCTAGAGAGTGGGATAGGTTTAATAACTACCCTAACCCTAACGCGTACCCTAACCATAACACGTACCCTAACCCTAACCCCTACCCTAACCCGAACACGTACCCTAATCCTAACCCGTACCCTAAACCAAGCCCTAACCCTCAAACTAACCCTAACCCTAACCCTAACCCATACCATACGCCGTACCCGAACCCGTACACTAAGTCGTACCCTAAAGCTAACCCTAACCCTAACCCTAACCCTAACCCTAAGCTACCCTTGACTGCTTCTGCCTCCAATAGATTTCCTAAGCACAAGTGTTTTAAGGAACAGGTTAAAAAGAGAATCCTAATGTGATTTCTTGAGAATGGGTGTGTTCCTTATCTTCTCCTAGTGTCTAAACTCTTCTCCATGGCTGGACCCCCAAATAATATTCCTTGACGTGCTAAGGGGTATCTAGAGAGTGGGATAGGTTTAATAACTACCATAACCCTAACGCGTACCATAACCCTAACCCCTACCCTAACCCTAACACGTACCCTAATCCTAAGCCGAAACCTAAACCGAGCCCTAACCTTCAAACTAACCCTAACCCTAACTCTAACCCATACCCTACGCCGTACACGAACCCGTACCCGAACCCGTACCCTATGCCGTACCCTAACTCTAGCCCTAACCCTAACCCTAACCCTAAGCTACCCTTGACTGCTTCTGCCTCCAATAGATTTTCTAAGCACTAGTGTTTTAAGGAACAGGTAAAAAAGAGAATCCTAATGTGATTTCTTGATAATGGGTGTGTTCCTTATCTTCTCCTAGTGTCTAAACTCTTCTCCATGGCTGGACACCCTAATAATATTCCTTGACGTGCTAAGGGGTATCTAGAGAGTGGGATAGGTTTAATAACTACCCTAACCCTAACGCGTACCCTAACCCTAACACGTACCCTAAGCCTAAACCCTACCCTTACCCGAACACGTACCCTAATCCTAACCCGTACCCTAAAACAAGACCTAACCCTCAAACTAACCCTAACCCTAACCCTAACCCATACCATACGCCGTACCCGAACCCGTACCCGAACCCTTACACTAAGCCGTACCCTAAAGCTAACCCTAACCCTAACCCTAACACTAACCCTAAGCTACAGTTGACTACTTCTGCCTCCAATAGATTTCCTAAGCACTAGTGTTTTAAGGAACAGGTTAAAAAGAGAATCCTAATGTGATTTCTTGATAATGGGTGTGTTCCTTATCTTCTCCTAGTGTCTAAACTCTTCTCCATGGCTGGACACCCAAATAATATTCCTTGACGTGCTAAGGGGTATCTAGAGAGTGGGATAGGCTTAATAACTACCCTAATCCTAACGCGTACCCTAACCCTAACCCTTACCCTAACCCTAACACGTACCCTAATCCTAACCCGTACCCTAAACCGAGCCCTAACCCTCAAACTAACCCTAACCCTAACCCTAACCCATACCCTATACCGTACCCGAACCCGTACCCGAACCCTTACCCTAACAATAACCCTAACCCTAACCCTAACCCTAAGCTATCCTTGACTGCTTCTGCCTCCAATAGATTTCCTAAGCACTAGTGTATTAAGGAACAGGTTAAAAAGAGAATCCTAATGTGATTTCTTGATAATGGGTGTGTTCCTTATCTTCTCCTAGTGTCTAAACTCTTCTACATGGCTGGACCCCCAAATAATATTCCTTGACGTGCTAAGGGGTATCTAGAGAGTGGGATAGGTTTAATAACTACCCTAACCCTAACGCGTACCCTAACCCTAACCCCTACCCTAACCCTAACACTAACCCTAATCCTAACCCGTGCCCTAAACCGAGCCCTAACCTTCAAACTAACCCTAACCCTAACCCTAACCCATACCCTACGCCGTACACGAACCCGTACCCGAACCCGTACCCTAAGCCGTACCCTAAAGCTAACCCTAACCCTAACCCTAACCCTAAGCTACCCTTGACTGCTTCTGCCTCCAATAGATTTCCTAAGCACTAGTGTTTTAAGGAACAGGTTAAAAAGAGAATCCTAACGTGATTTCTTGATAATGGGTGTATTCCTTATCTTCTCCTAGTGTCTAAACTCTTCTCCATGGCTGGACCCCCAAATAATATTCCTTGACGTGCTAAGGGGTATCTAGAGAGTGGGATAGGTTTAATAACTATCCTAACCCTAACGCGTACCCTAACCCTAACACGTACCCTAACCCTAACCCCTACCCTAACCCGAACACGTACCCTAATCCTAACCCGTACCCTAAACCAAGCCCTAACCCTCAAACTAACCCTAACCCTAACACTAACCCATACCATACGCCGTATCCGAACCCGTACCCGAAACCGTACCCTAAGCCGTACCCTAAAGCTAACCCTAACCCTAACCCTAACCCTAAACCTAAGCTACCCTTGACTGCTTCTGCCTCCAATAGATTTCCTAAGCACTAGTGTTTTAAGGAACAGGTTAAAAAGAGAATCCTAATGTGATTTCTTGATAATGGGTGTGTTCCTTATCTTCTCCTAGTGTCTAAACTCTTCTCCATGGCTGGACACCCAAATAATATTCCTTGACGTGCTAAGGGGTATCTAGAGAGTGGGATAGGTTTAATAACTACCCTAACCCTAACGCGTACCCTAAACCTAACCCCTACCCTAACCCTAACACGTACCCTAATCCTAACCCGTAACCTAAACCGAGCCCTAACCCTCAAACTAACCCTAACCCTAACCCTAACCCATACCCTACGCCGTACCCGAAACCATACTCAAACCCGTACCCTAACCCTAACCCTAACCCTAACCCTAACCCTAAGCTACCCTTGACTGCTTCTGCCTCCAATAGATTTCCTAAGCACTAGTGTTTTAAGGAACAGGTTAAAAAGAGAATCCTAATGTGATTTCTTGATAATGGGTGTGTTCCTTATCTTCTCCTAGTGTCTAAACTCTTCTCCATGGCTGGACACCCAAATAATATTCCTTGACGTGCTAAGGGGTATCTAGAGAGTGGGATAGGTTTAATAACTACCCTAACCCTAACGCGTACCCTAACCCTAACCCCTACCCTAACCCTAACACGTACCCTAATCCTAACCCGTAACCTAAACCGAGCCCTAACCCTCAAACTAACCCTAACCCTAACCCTAACCCATACCCTACACCCGAACCCGTACCCAAACCCGTACCCTAACACTAACCCTAACCCTAACCCTAAGCTACCCTTGACTGCTTCTGCCTCAAATAGATTTCCTAAGCACTAGTGTTTTAAGGAACAGGTTAAAAAGAGAATCCTAATGTGATTTCTTGATAATGGGTGTGTTCCTTATCTTCTCCTAGTGTCTAAACTCTTCTCTATGGCTGTACCCCCAAATAATATTCCTTGACGTGCTAAGGGGTATCTAGAGAGTGGGATAGGTTTAATAACTACCCTTACCCTAACGCGTACCCTAACCCTAAAACGTACCCTAACCCTAACCCCTACCCTAACCCGAACACGTACCCTAATCCTAACCCGTACCCTAAACCATGCCCTAACCCTCAAACTAACCCTAACCCTAACCCTAACCCATACCATACGCCGTACCCGAACCCGTACCCGAACCCGTACCCTAAGCCGTACCCTAAGCCGTACCCTAACCCTAACCCTAACCCTAAGCTACCCTTGACTGCTTCTGCCTCCAATAGATTTCCTAAGCACTAGTGTTTTAAGGAACAGGTAAAAAAGAGAATCCTAATGTGATTTCTTGATAATGGGTGTGTTCCTTATCATCTCCTAGTGTCTAAACTCTTCTCCATGGCTGGACCCCCAAATAATATTCCTTGACGTGCTAAGGGGTATCTAGTGAGTGGGATAGGTTTAATAACTAACGAAACCCTAACGCGTACCCTAACCCTAACCCCTATCATAACCCTAACACGTACCCTTATCCTACCCCGTACCCTAAACCGAACCCTAACCCTCAAACTAACCCTAACCCTAACCCTAACCCATACCCTATACCGTACCCGAACCCGTACCCGAACCCGTACCCTAAGCCTTACCCTAACAATAACCCTAATCCTAACCCTAACCCTAAGCTACCCTTGACTGCTTCTGCCTCCATTAGATTTCCTAAGCACTAGTGTTTTAAGGAACAGGTAAAAAAGAGAATCCTAATGTGATTTCTTGATAATGGGTGTGTTCCTAATCTTCTCCTAGTGTCTAAACTCTTCTCCATGGCTGGACCCCCAAATAATATTCCTTGACGTGCTAAGGGGTATCTAGAGAGTGGGATAGGTTTAATAACTACCCTAACCCTAACGCATACCCTAACCCTAACCTCTACCTTAACCCTAACACGTACACTAATCCTAACCCGTAACCTAAACCGAGCCCTAACCCTCAAACTAACCCTAACGCTAACCCTAAACCATACCCTACGCCGTACCCGAACCCGTACCCGAACCCGTACCCTAAGCCGTACCCTAACCCTAACCCTAACCCTAACCCTAACCCTAACCCTAACCCTAACCTACCCTTGACTGCTTCTGCCTCCAATAGATTTCCTAAGCACTAGTGTATTAAGGAACAGGTTAAAAAGAGAATCCTAATGTGATTTCAAGATAATGGGTGTGTTCCTTATCTTCTCCTAGTGTCTAAACTCTTCTCCATGGCTGGACACCCAAATAATATTCCTTGACGTGCTAAGGGGTATCTAGAGAGTGGGATAGGTTTAATAACTACCCTAACCCTAACGCGTACCCTAACCCTAACCCCTACCCTAACCCTAACACGAACCCTAATCCTAACCCGTGCCCTAAACCGAGCCCTAACCTTCAAACTAACCCTAAGCCTAACCCTAACCCGTACCCTACGCCGTACACGAACCCGTACCCGAACCCGTACCCTAAGCCGTACCCTAACCCTAACCCTAACCCTAACCCTAACCCTAACCCTAAGCTACCCTTGACTGCTTCTGCCTCCAATAGATTTCCTAAGCACTAGTGTTTTAAGGAACAGGTTAAAAAGAGAATCCTAATGTGATTTCTTGATAATGGGTGTGTTCCTTATCTTCTCCTAGTGTCTAAACTCTTCTCCATGGCTGGACACCCAAATAATATTCCTTGACGTGCTAAGGGGTATCTAGAGAGTGGGATAGTTTTAATAACTACCCTAACCCTAACGCGTACCCTAACCCTAACCCCTACCCTAACCCTAACACGTACCCTAATCCTAACCCGTACCCTAAACCGAGCCCTAGCCCTCAAACTAACCCTAACCCTAACCCTAACCCATATCCTACGCCATACCCAAACCCGTACCCGAACCCGTACCAGAAACCGTACCCTAAGCCGTACCCTAACCCTAACCCTAACCCTAAGCTACCCTTGACTGCTTCTGCCTCCAATAGATTTCCTAAGCACTAGTGTTTTAAGGAACAGGTAAAAAAGAGAATCCTAATGTGATTTCTTGATAATGGGTGTGTTCCTTATCTTCTACTAGTGTCTAAACTCTTCTCCATGGCTGGACCCCCAAATAATATTCCTTGACGTGCTAAGGGGTATCTAGAGAGTGGGATAGGTTTAATAACTACCCTAACCCTAACGCGTACCCTAACCCTAACACGTACCCTAATCCTAACACGTACCCTAAACCGAGGCCTAACCCTCAAACTAACCCTAACCCTAACCCTAACCCATAACCTATGCCGTACCCGAACCCGTACCCTAAGCCTTACCCTAACAATAACCCTAACCCTAACCCTAAGCTACCCTTGACTGCTTCTGCCTCCAATAGATTTCCTAAGCACTAGTGTTTTAAGGAACAGGTTAAAAAGAGAATCCTAATGTGATTTCTTGATAATGGGTGTGTTCCTTATCTTCTCCTAGTGTCTAAACTCTTCTCCATGGCTGGACCCCCAAATAATATTCCTTGACGTGCTAAGGGGTATCTAGTGAGTGGGATAGGTTTAATAACTAACGTAACCCTAACGCGTACCCTAACCCTAACCCCTATCATAACCCTAACACGTACCCATATCCTACCCCGTACCCTAAACCGAGCCCTAACCCTCAAACTAACCCTAACCCTAACCCTAACCCATACCCTATACCGTACCCGAACCCGTACCCTAAGCCTTACCCTAACAATAACCCTAACCCTAACCCTAACCCTGAGCTACCCTTGACTGCTTCTGCCTCCATTAGATTTCCTAAGCACTAGTGTTTTAAGGAACAGGTTAAAAAGAGAATCCTAATGTGATTTCTTGATAATGGGTGTGTTCCTTATCTTCTCCTAGTGTCTAAACTCTTCTCCATGGCTGGACCCCCAAATAATATTCCTTGACGTGCTAAGGGGTATCTAGAGAGTGGGATAGGTTTAATAACTACCCTAACCCTAACGCGTACCCTAACCCTAACCCCTACCCTAACCCTAACACGAACCCTAATCTTAACCCGTGCCCTAAACCGAGCCCTAACCTTCAAACTAACCCTAACCCTAACCCTAACCCGTACCCTACGCTGTACACGAACCCGTACCCGATCCCGTACCCTAAGCCGTACCCTAACCCTAACCCTAACCCTAACCCTAACCCTAACCCTAAGCTACGCTTGGCTGCTTCTGCCTCCAATAGATTTCCTAAGCACTAGTGTTTTAAGGAACAGGTTAAAAAGAGAATCCTAATGTGATTTCTTGATAATGGGTGTGTTCCTTATCTTCTCCTAGTGTCTATACTCTTCTCCATGGCTGGACACCCAAATAATATTCCTTGACGTGCTAAGGGGTATCTAGAGAGTGGGATAGTTTTAATAACTACCCTAACCCTAACGCGTACCCTAACCCTAACCCCTACCCTAACCCTAACACGTACCCTAATCCTAACCCGTACCCTAAACCGAGCCCAAGCCCTCAAACTAACCCTAACCCTAACCCTAACCCATATCCTACGCCATACCCAAACCCGTACCCGAACCCGTACCAGAAACCGTACCCTAAGCCGTACCCTAACCCTAACCCTAACCCTAAGCTACCCTTGACTGCTTCTGCCTCCAATAGATTTCCTAAGCACTAGTGTTTTAAGGAACAGGTTAAAAAGAGAATCCTAATGTGATTTCTTGATAATGGGTTTGTTCGTTATTTTCTCCTAGTGTCTAAACTCTTCTCCATGGCTGGACCCCCAAATAATATTCCTTGACGTGCTAAGGGGTATCTAGAGAGTGGGATAGGTTTAATAACTACCCTAACCCTAACGCGTACCCTAACCCTAACCTCTACCTTAACACTAACACGTACACTAATCCTAACCCGTAACCTAAACCGAGCCCTAACCCTCAAACTAACCCTAACCCTAACCCTAACCCATACCCTACGCCGTACCCGAACCCGTACCCGAACCCTTACCCTAAGCCGTACCCTAACTCTAACCCTAACCCTAACCCTAACCCTAAGTTACCCTTGACTGCTTCTGCCTCCAATAGATTTCCTAAGCACTAGTGTACTAAGGAACAGGTTAAAAAGAGAATCCTAATGTGATTTCAGGATAATGGGTGTGTTCCTTATCTTCTCCTAGTGTCTAAACTCTTCTCCATGGCTGGACACCCAAATAATATTCCTTGACGTGCTAAGGGGTATCTAGAGAGTGGGATAGGTTTAATAACTACCCTAACCCTAACGCGTACCCGAACCCTAACCCCTACGCTAACCCTAACACGAACCCTAATCCTAACCCGTACCCTAAACCGAGCCCTAACCTTCAAACTAACCCTAACCCTAACCCTAACCCATACCCTACGCCGTACACGAACCCGTACCCGAACCCGTACCCTAAGCCGTACCCTAACCCTAACCCTAACCCTAACCGTAACCCTAAGCTACCCTTGACTGCTTCTGCCTCCAATAGATTTCCTAAGCACTAGTGTTTTAAGGAAAAGGTTAAAAAGAGAATCCTAATGTGATTTCTTGATAATGGGTGTCTTCCTTATCTTCTCCTAGTGTCTAAACTCTTCTCCATGGCTGGACACCCAAATAATATTCCTTGACGTGCTAAGGTGTATCTAGAGAGTGGAATAGGTTTAATAACTACCCTAACCCTAACGCGTGCCCTAACCCTAACCCCTAACCTAACCCTAACACGTACCCTAATCCTAACCCGTAACCTAAACCGAGCCCTAACCCTCAAACTAACCCTAACACTAACCATAACCCATACCCTACGCCGTACACGAACCCGTACCCGAACCCGTACCCTAAGCCGTACCCTAACCCTAACCCTAACCCTAACCCTAACCCTAAGCTACCCTTGACTGCTTCTGCCTCCAATAGATTTCCTAAGCACTAGTGTTTTAAGGAACAGGTTAAAAAGAGAATCCTATTGTGATTTCAGGATAATGGGTGTGTTCCTTATCTTCTCCTAGTGTCTAAACTCTTCTCCATGGCTGGATCCCCAAATAATATTCCTTGACGTGCTAAGGGGTATCTAGAGAGTGGGATAGTTTTAATAACTACCCTAACCTTAACGCGTACCCTAACCCTAACCCCTACCCTAACCCTAACACGAACCCTAATATTAACCCGTGCCCTAAACCGAGCCCTAAACTTCAAACTAACCCTAACCCTAACCCTAACCCATACCCTACGCCGTACACGAACCCGTACCCGAACCCGTACCCTAAGCCGTACCCTAAACCTAACCCTAACCCTAACCCTAACCCTAAGCTACCCTTGACTGCTTCTGCCTCCAATAGATTTCCTAAGCACTAGTGTTTTAAGGAACAGGTAAAAAAGAGAATCCTAATGTGATTTCTTGATAATGGGTGTGTTCTTTATCTTCTCCTAGTGTCTAAACTCTTCTCCATGGCTGGACACCCAAATAATATTCCTTGACGTGCTAAGGGGTATCTAGAGAGTGGGATAGGTTTAATAACTACCCTAACCCTAACGCGTACCCTAACCCTAACACGTACCCTAACCCTAACCCCTACCCTAACCCGAACACGTACCCTAATCCTAACCCGTACCCTAAACCAAGCCCTAACCCTCAAACTAACCCTAACCCTAACCCTAACCCATACCATACTCCGTACCCGAACCCGTACCCGAACCCGTACACTAAGTCGTACCCTAAAGCTAACCCTAACCCTAACCCTAACCCTAACCCTAAGCTACCCTTGACTGCTTCTGCCTCCAATAGATTTCCTAAGCACTAGTGTTTTAAGGAACAGGTTAAAAAGAGAATCCTAATGTGATTTCTTGATGACGGGTGTGTTCCTTATCTTCTCCTAGTGTCTAAACTCTTCTCCATTGCTGGACCCCCAAATAATATTCCTTGACGTGCTAAGGGGTATCTAGAGAGTGGGATAGGTTTAATAAATACCCTAACCCTAACGCATACTCTAACCCTAACCCCTACCCTAACCCTAACACGTACCCTAATCCTAACCCGTACCCTAAACCGAGCCCTAACCCTCAAACTAACCCTAACCCTAACCCTAACCCATACCCTATACCGTACCCGAAACCGTACCCGAACCCGTACCCTAAGCCTTACCCTAACAATAACCCTAACCCTATCCATAACTCTAAGCTACCCTTGACTGCTTCTGCCTCCAATAGATTTCCTAAGCACTAGTGTTTTAAGGAACAGGTTAAAAAGAGAATCCTAATGTGATTTCTTGATAATGGGTGTGTTCCTTATCTTCTCCTAGTGTATAAACTCTTCTCCATGGCTGGACCCCCAAATAATATTCCTTGACGTGCTAAGGGGTATCTAGAGAGTGGGATAGGTTTAATAACTACCCTAAGCTTAACGCGTACCCTAACCCTAACCCCTACCCTAACCCTAACACGAACCCTAATCCTAACCCGTGCCCTAAACCGAGCCCTAACCTTCAAACTAACCCTAACCCTAACCCTAACCCATACCCTACGCCGTACGCGAACCCGTACCCGAACCCGTACCCTAAGCCGTACCCTAACCCTAACCCTAACCCTAACCCTAACCCTAAGCTACCCTTGACTGCTTCTGCCTCCAATAGATTTCCTAAGCACTAGTGTTTTAAGGAACAGGTTAAAAAGAGAATCCTAATGTGATTTCAGGATAATGGGTGTGTTCCTTATCTTCTCCTAGTGTCTAAACTCTTCTCCATGGCTGGACCCCCAAATTATATTCCTTGACGTGCTAAGGGGTATCTAGAGAGTGGGATAGGTTTAATAACTACCCTAACCTTAACGCGTACCCTAACCCTAACCCCTACCCTAACCCTAACACGAACCCTAATATTAACCAGTGCCCTAAACCGAGCCCTAACCTTCAAACTAACCCTAACCCTAACCCTAACCCATACCCTACGCCGTACACGAACCCGTACCCGAACCCGTACCCTAAGCCGTACCCTAAACCTAACCCTAACCCTAACCCTAACCCTAAGCTACCCTTGACTGCTTCTGCCTCCAATAGATTTCCTAAGCACTAGTGTTTTAAGGAACAGGTAAAAAAGAGAATCCTAATGTGATTTCTTGATAATGGGTGTGTTCTTTATCTTCTCCTAGTGTCTAAACTCTTCTCCATGGCTGGACACCCAAATAATATTCCTTGACGTGCTAAGGGGTATCTAGAGAGTGGGATAGGTTTAATAACTACCCTAACCCTAACGCGTACCCTAACCCTAACACGTACCCTAACCCTAACCCCTACCCTAACCCGAACACGTACCCTTATCCTAACCCGTACCCTAAACCAAGCCCTAACCCTCAAACTAACCCTAACCCTAACCCTAACCCATACCATACTCCGTACCCGAACCCGTACCCGAACCCGTACACTAAGTCGTACCCTAAAGCTAACCCTAACCCTAACCCTAACCCTAAGCTACCCTTGACTGCTTCTGCCTCCAATAGATTTCCTAAGCACAAGTGTTTTAAGGAACAGGTTAAAAAGAGAATCCTAATGTGATTTCTTGATAATGGGTGTGTTCCTTATCTTCTCCTAGTGTCTAAACTCTTCTCCATGGCTGGACCCCCAAATAATATTCCTTGACGTGCAAAGGGGTATCTAGAGAGTGGGATAGGTTTAATAACTACCCTAACCCTAACGCGTACCATAACCCTAACCCCTACCCTAACCCTAACACGTACCCTAATCCTAAGCCGAAACCTAAACCGAGCCCTAACCTTCAAACTAACCCTAACCCTAACTCTAACCCATACCCTACGCCGTACACGAATCCGTACCCGAACCCGTACCCTATGCCGTACCCTAACTCTAGCCCTAACCCTAACCCTAACCCTAAGCTACCCTTGACTGCTTCTGCCTCCAATAGATTTCCTAAGCACTAGTGTTTTAAGGAACAGGTAAAAAAGAGAATCCTAATGTGATTTCTTGATAATGGGTGTGTTCCTTATCTTCTCCTAGTGTCTAAACTCTTCTCCATGGCTGGACACCCAAATAATATTCCTTGACGTGCTAAGGGGTATCTAGAGAGTGGGATAGGTTTAATAACTACCCTAACCCTAACGCGTACCCTTACCCTAACACCTACCCTAACCCTAACACGTACCCTAATCCTAACCCGTACCCTAAACCGAGCCCTAACCCTCAAACTAACCCTAACCCTAACCCTAACCCATATCCTACGCCATACCCAAACCCGTACCCGAACCCGTACCCGAAACCGTACCCTAAGCCGTACCCTAACCCTAACCCTAACCCTAAGCTACCCTTGACTGCTTCTGCCTCCAATAGATTTCCTAAGCACTAGTGTTTTAAGGAACAGGTTAAAAAGAGAATCCTAATGTGATTTCTTGATAATGGGTGTGTTCCTTATCTTCTCCTAGTGTCTAAACTCTTCTCCATGGCTGGACCCCCAAATAATATTCCTTGACGTGCTAAGGGGTATCTAGAGAGTGGGATAGGTTTAATAACTACCCTTACCCTAACGCGTACCCTAACCCTAACCTCTACCCTAACCCTAACACGAACCCTAATATTAACCCGTGCCCTAAACCGAGCCCTAACCTTCAAACTAACCCTAACCCTAACCCTAACCCATACCCTACGCCGTACACGAACCCGTAACCGAACCCGTACCCTAAGCCGTACCCTAAACCTAACCCTAACCCTAACCCTAACTCTAAGCAACCCTTGACTGCTTCTGCCTCCAATAGATTTCCTAAGCACTAGTGTTTTAAGGAACAGGTAAAAAAGAGAATCCTAATGTGATTTCTTGACAATGGGTGTGTTCTTTATCTTCTCCTAGTGTCTAAAATCTTCTCCATGGCTGGACACCCAAATAATATTCCTTGACGTGCTAAGGGGTATCTAGAGAGTGGGATAGGTTTAATAACTACCCTAACCCTAACGCGTACCCTAACCATAACACGTACCCTAACCCTAACCCCTACCCTAACCCGAACACGTACCCTAATCCTAACCCGTACCCTAAACCAAGCCCTAACCCTCAAACTAACCCTAACCCTAACCCTAACCCATACCATACGCCGTACCCGAACCCGTACACTAAGTCGTACCCTAAAGCTAACCCTAACCCTAACCCTAACCCTAACCCTAAGCTACCCTTGACTGCTTCTGCCTCCAATAGATTTCCTAAGCACAAGTGTTTTAAGGAACAGGTTAAAAAGAGAATCCTAATGTGATTTCTTGAGAATGGGTGTGTTCCTTATCTTCTCCTAGTGTCTAAACTCTTCTCCATGGCTGGACCCCCAAATAATATTCCTTGACGTGCTAAGGGGTATCTAGAGAGTGGGATAGGTTTAATAACTACCATAACCCTAACGCGTACCATAACCCTAACCCCTACCCTAACCCTAACACGTACCCTAATCCTAAGCCGAAACCTAAACCGAGCCCTAACCTTCAAACTAACCCTAACCCTAACTCTAACCCATACCCTACGCCGTACACGAACCCGTACCCGAACCCGTACCCTATGCCGTACCCTAACTCTAGCCCTAACCCTAACCCTAACCCTAAGCTACCCTTGACTGCTTCTGCCTCCAATAGATTTTCTAAGCACTAGTGTTTTAAGGAACAGGTAAAAAAGAGAATCCTAATGTGATTTCTTGATAATGGGTGTGTTCCTTATCTTCTCCTAGTGTCTAAACTCTTCTCCATGGCTGGACACCCTAATAATATTCCTTGACGTGCTAAGGGGTATCTAGAGAGTGGGATAGGTTTAATAACTACCCTAACCCTAACGCGTACCCTAACCCTAACACGTACCCTAAGCCTAAACCCTACCCTTACCCGAACACGTACCCTAATCCTAACCCGTACCCTAAAACAAGACCTAACCCTCAAACTAACCCTAACCCTAACCCTAACCCATACCATACGCCGTACCCGAACCCGTACCCGAACCCTTACACTAAGCCGTACCCTAAAGCTAACCCTAACCCTAACCCTAACACTAACCCTAAGCTACAGTTGACTACTTCTGCCTCCAATAGATTTCCTAAGCACTAGTGTTTTAAGGAACAGGTTAAAAAGAGAATCCTAATGTGATTTCTTGATAATGGGTGTGTTCCTTATCTTCTCCTAGTGTCTAAACTCTTCTCCATGGCTGGACACCCAAATAATATTCCTTGACGTGCTAAGGGGTATCTAGAGAGTGGGATAGGCTTAATAACTACCCTAATCCTAACGCGTACCCTAACCCTAACCCTTACCCTAACCCTAACACGTACCCTAATCCTAACCCGTACCCTAAACCGAGCCCTAACCCTCAAACTAACCCTAACCCTAACCCTAACCCATACCCTATACCGTACCCGAACCCGTACCCGAACCCTTACCCTAACAATAACCCTAACCCTAACCCTAACCCTAAGCTATCCTTGACTGCTTCTGCCTCCAATAGATTTCCTAAGCACTAGTGTATTAAGGAACAGGTTAAAAAGAGAATCCTAATGTGATTTCTTGATAATGGGTGTGTTCCTTATCTTCTCCTAGTGTCTAAACTCTTCTACATGGCTGGACCCCCAAATAATATTCCTTGACGTGCTAAGGGGTATCTAGAGAGTGGGATAGGTTTAATAACTACCCTAACCCTAACGCGTACCCTAACCCTAACCCCTACCCTAACCCTAACACTAACCCTAATCCTAACCCGTGCCCTAAACCGAGCCCTAACCTTCAAACTAACCCTAACCCTAACCCTAACCCATACCCTACGCCGTACACGAACCCGTACCCGAACCCGTACCCTAAGCCGTACCCTAAAGCTAACCCTAACCCTAACCCTAACCCTAAGCTACCCTTGACTGCTTCTGCCTCCAATAGATTTCCTAAGCACTAGTGTTTTAAGGAACAGGTTAAAAAGAGAATCCTAATGTGATTTCTTGATAATGGGTGTATTCCTTATTTCTCCTAGTGTCTAAACTCTTCTCCATGGCTGGACCCCCAAATAATATTCCTTGACGTGCTAAGGGGTATCTAGAGAGTGGGATAGGTTTAATAACTATCCTAACCCTAACGCGTACCCTAACCCTAACACGTACCCTAACCCTAACCCCTACCCTAACCCGAACACGTACCCTAATCCTAACCCGTACCCTAAACCAAGCCCTAACCCTCAAACTAACCCTAACCCTAACACTAACCCATACCATACGCCGTATCCGAACCCGTACCCGAAACCGTACCCTAAGCCGTACCCTAAAGCTAACCCTAACCCTAACCCTAACCCTAAACCTAAGCTACCCTTGACTGCTTCTGCCTCCAATAGATTTCCTAAGCACTAGTGTTTTAAGGAACAGGTTAAAAAGAGAATCCTAATGTGATTTCTTGATAATGGGTGTGTTCCTTATCTTCTCCTAGTGTCTAAACTCTTCTCCATGGCTGGACACCCAAATAATATTCCTTGACGTGCTAAGGGGTATCTAGAGAGTGGGATAGGTTTAATAACTACCCTAACCCTAACGCGTACCCTAAACCTAACCCCTACCCTAACCCTAACACGTACCCTAATCCTAACCCGTAACCTAAACCGAGCCCTAACCCTCAAACTAACCCTAACCCTAACCCTAACCCATACCCTACGCCGTACCCGAAACCATACTCAAACCCGTACCCTAACCCTAACCCTAACCCTAACCCTAACCCTAAGCTACCCTTGACTGCTTCTGCCTCCAATAGATTTCCTAAGCACTAGTGTTTTAAGGAACAGGTTAAAAAGAGTATCCTAATGTGATTTCTTGATAATGGGTGTGTTCCTTATCTTCTCCTAGTGTCTAAACTCTTCTCCATGGCTGGACACCCAAATAATATTCCTTGACGTGCTAAGGGGTATCTAGAGAGTGGGATAGGTTTAATAACTACCCTAACCCTAACGCGTACCATAACCCTAACCCCTACCCTAACCCTAACACGTACCCTAATCCTAAGCCGAAACCTAAACCGAGCCCTAACCTTCAAACTAACCCTAACCCTAACTCTAACCCATACCCTACGCCGTACACGAATCCGTACCCGAACCCGTACCCTATGCCGTACCCTAACTCTAGCCCTAACCCTAACCCTAACCCTAAGCTACCCTTGACTGCTTCTGCCTCCAATAGATTTCCTAAGCACTAGTGTTTTAAGGAACAGGTAAAAAAGAGAATCCTAATGTGATTTCTTGATAATGGGTGTGTTCCTTATCTTCTCCTAGTGTCTAAACTCTTCTCCATGGCTGGACACCCAAATAATATTCCTTGACGTGCTAAGGGGTATCTAGAGAGTGGGATAGGTTTAATAACTACCCTAACCCTAACGCGTACCCTAACCCTAACCCCTACCCTAACCCTAACACGTACCCTAATCCTAACCCGTACCCTAAACCGAGCCCTAACCCTCAAACTAACCCTAACCCTAACCCTAACCCATATCCTACGCCATACCCAAACCCGTACCCGAACCCGTACCCGAAACCGTACCCTAAGCCGTACCCTAACCCTAACCCTAACCCTAAGCTACCCTTGACTGCTTCTGCCTCCAATAGATTTCCTAAGCACTAGTGTTTTAAGGAACAGGTTAAAAAGAGAATCCTAATGTGATTTCTTGATAATGGGTGTGTTCCTTATCTTCTCCTAGTGTCTAAACTCTTCTCCATGGCTGGACCCCCAAATAATATTCCTTGACGTGCTAAGGGGTATCTAGAGAGTGGGATAGGTTTAATAACTACCCTTACCCTAACGCGTACCCTAACCCTAACCTCTACCCTAACCCTAACACGAACCCTAATATTAACCCGTGCCCTAAACCGAGCCCTAACCTTCAAACTAACCCTAACCCTAACCCTAACCCATACCCTACGCCGTACACGAACCCGTAACCGAACCCGTACCCTAAGCCGTACCCTAAACCTAACCCTAACCCTAACCCTAACTCTAAGCAACCCTTGACTGCTTCTGCCTCCAATAGATTTCCTAAGCACTAGTGTTTTAAGGAACAGGTAAAAAAGAGAATCCTAATGTGATTTCTTGACAATGGGTGTGTTCTTTATCTTCTCCTAGTGTCTAAACTCTTCTCCATGGCTGGACACCCAAATAATATTCCTTGACGTGCTAAGGGGTATCTAGAGAGTGGGATAGGTTTAATAACTACCCTAACCCTAACGCGTACCCTAACCATAACACGTACCCTAACCCTAACCCCTACCCTAACCCGAACACGTACCCTAATCCTAACCCGTACCCTAAACCAAGCCCTAACCCTCAAACTAACCCTAACCCTAACCCTAACCCATACCATACGCCGTACCCGAACCCGTACACTAAGTCGTACCCTAAAGCTAACCCTAACCCTAACCCTAACCCTAACCCTAAGCTACCCTTGACTGCTTCTGCCTCCAATAGATTTCCTAAGCACAAGTGTTTTAAGGAACAGGTTAAAAAGAGAATCCTAATGTGATTTCTTGAGAATGGGTGTGTTCCTTATCTTCTCCTAGTGTCTAAACTCTTCTCCATGGCTGGACCCCCAAATAATATTCCTTGACGTGCTAAGGGGTATCTAGAGAGTGGGATAGGTTTAATAACTACCCTAACCCTAACGCGTACCCTAACCCTAACCCCTACCCTAACCTTAACACGTACCCTAATCCTAACCCGTACCCTAAACCGAGCCCTAACCCTCAAACTAACCCTAACCCTAACCCTAAACCATACCCTACGCCGTACACGAACCAGTACACGAACCCGTACCCTAAGCCGTACCCTAACACTAACCCTAACCCTAACCCTAACCCTAACCCTAAGCTACCCTTGACTGCTTCTGCCTCCAATAGATTTCCTAAGCACTAGTGTTTTAAGGAACAGGTTAAAAAGAGAATCCAAATGCGATTTCTTGATAATGGGTGTGTTCCTTATCTTCTCCTAGTGTCTAAACTCTTCTCCCTGGCCCGACCCCCAAATAATATTCCTTGACGTGCTAAGGGGTATCTAGAGAGTGGGATAGGTTTAATAACTACCCTAACCCTAACCCCTACCCTAACCTTAACACGTACCCTAATCCTAACCCGTACCGTAAACCGAGCCCTAACCCTCAAACTAACCCTAACCCTAACCCTAAACCATACCCTACGCCGTACACGAACCAGTACACGAACCCGTACCCTAAGCCGTACCCTAACACTAACCCCAACCCTAACCCTAACCCTAACCCTAAGCTACCCTTGACTGCTTCTGCCTCCAATAGATTTCCTAAGCACTAGTGTTTTAAGGAACAGGTTAAAAAGAGAATCCTAATGTGATTTCTTGATAATGGGTGTGTTCCTTATCTTCTCCTAGTGTCTAAACTCTTCTCCATGGCTGGACACCCAAATAATATTCCTTGACGTGCTAAGGGGTATCTAGAGAGTGGGATAGGTTTAATAACTACCCTAACCCTAACGCGTACCCTAAACCTAACCCCTACCCTAACCCTAACACGTACCCTAATCCTAACCCGTAACCTAAACCGAGCCCTAACCCTCAAACTAACCCTAACCCTAACCCTAACCCATACCCTACGCCGTACCCGAAACCATACTCAAACCCGTACCCTAACCCTAACCCTAACCCTAACCCTAACCCTAAGCTACCCTTGACTGCTTCTGCCTCCAATAGATTTCCTAAGCACTAGTGTTTTAAGGAACAGGTTAAAAAGAGTATCCTAATGTGATTTCTTGATAATGGGTGTGTTCCTTATCTTCTCCTAGTGTCTAAACTCTTCTCCATGGCTGGACACCCAAATAATATTCCTTGACGTGCTAAGGGGTATCTAGAGAGTGGGATAGGTTTAATAACTACCCTAACCCTAACGCGTACCATAACCCTAACCCCTACCCTAACCCTAACACGTACCCTAATCCTAAGCCGAAACCTAAACCGAGCCCTAACCTTCAAACTAACCCTAACCCTAACTCTAACCCATACCCTACGCCGTACACGAATCCGTACCCGAACCCGTACCCTATGCCGTACCCTAACTCTAGCCCTAACCCTAACCCTAACCCTAAGCTACCCTTGACTGCTTCTGCCTCCAATAGATTTCCTAAGCACTAGTGTTTTAAGGAACAGGTAAAAAAGAGAATCCTAATGTGATTTCTTGATAATGGGTGTGTTCCTTATCTTCTCCTAGTGTCTAAACTCTTCTCCATGGCTGGACACCCAAATAATATTCCTTGACGTGCTAAGGGGTATCTAGAGAGTGGGATAGGTTTAATAACTACCCTAACCCTAACGCGTACCCTAACCCTAACCCCTACCCTAACCCTAACACGTACCCTAATCCTAACCCGTACCCTAAACCGAGCCCTAACCCTCAAACTAACCCTAACCCTAACCTTAACCCATATCCTACGCCATACCCAAACCCGTACCCGAACCCGTACCCGAAACCGTACCCTAAGCCGTACCCTAACCCTAACCCTAACCCTAAGCTACCCTTGACTGCTTCTGCCTCCAATAGATTTCCTAAGCACTAGTGTTTTAAGGAACAGGTTAAAAAGAGAATCCTAATGTGATTTCTTGATAATGGGTGTGTTCCTTATCTTCTCCTAGTGTCTAAACTCTTCTCCATGGCTGGACCCCCAAATAATATTCCTTGACGTGCTAAGGGGTATCTAGAGAGTGGGATAGGTTTAATAACTACCCTTACCCTAACGCGTACCCTAACCCTAACCTCTACCCTAACCCTAACACGAACCCTAATATTAACCCGTGCCCTAAACCGAGCCCTAACCTTCAAACTAACCCTAACCCTAACCCTAACCCATACCCTACGCCGTACACGAACCCGTAACCGAACCCGTACCCTAAGCCGTACCCTAAACCTAACCCTAACCCTAACCCGAACTCTAAGCAACCCTTGACTGCTTCTGCCTCCAATAGATTTCCTAAGCACTAGTGTTTTAAGGAACAGGTAAAAAAGAGAATCCTAATGTGATTTCTTGACAATGGGTGTGTTCTTTATCTTCTCCTAGTGTCTAAACTCTTCTCCATGGCTGGACACCCAAATAATATTCCTTGACGTGCTAAGGGGTATCTAGAGAGTGGGATAGGTTTAATAACTACCCTAACCCTAACGCGTACCCTAACCATAACACGTACCCTAACCCTAACCCCTACCCTAACCCGAACACGTACCCTAATCCTAACCCGTACCCTAAACCAAGCCCTAACCCTCAAACTAACCCTAACCCTAACCCTAACCCATACCATACGCCGTACCCGAACCCGTACACTAAGTCGTATCCTAAAGCTAACCCTAACCCTAACCCTAACCCTAACCCTAAGCTACCCTTGACTGCTTCTGCCTCCAATAGATTTCCTAAGCACAAGTGTTTTAAGGAACAGGTTAAAAAGAGGATCCTAATGTGATTTCTTGAGAATGGGTGTGTTCCTTATCTTCTCCTAGTGTCTAAACTCTTCTCCATGGCTGGACCCCCAAATAATATTCCTTGACGTGCTAAGGGGTATCTAGAGAGTGGGATAGGTTTAATAACTACCATAACCCTAACGCGTACCATAACCCTAACCCCTACCCTAACCCTAACACGTACCCTAATCCTAAGCCGAAACCTAAACCGAGCCCTAACCTTCAAACTAACCCTAACCCTAACTCTAACCCATACCCTACGCCGTACACGAACCCGTACCCGAACCCGTACCCTATGCCGTACCCTAACTCTAGCCCTAACCCTAACCCTAACCCTAAGCTACCCTTGACTGCTTCTGCCTCCAATAGATTTTCTAAGCACTAGTGTTTTAAGGAACAGGTAAAAAAGAGAATCCTAATGTGATTTCTTGATAATGGGTGTGTTCCTTATCTTCTCCTAGTGTCTAAACTCTTCTCCATGGCTGGACACCCTAATAATATTCCTTGACGTGCTAAGGGGTATCTAGAGAGTGGGATAGGTTTAATAACTACCCTAACCCTAACGCGTACCCTAACCCTAACACGTACCCTAAGCCTAACCCCTACCCTTACCCGAACACGTACCCTAATCCTAACCCGTACCCTAAAACAAGACCTAACCCTCAAACTAACCCTAACCCTAACCCTAACCCATACCATACGCCGTACCCGAACCCGTACCCGAACCCTTACACTAAGCCGTACCCTAAAGCTAACCCTAACCCTAACCCTAACCCTAAGCTACCCTTGACTGCTTCTGCCTCCAATAGATTTCCTAAGCACTAGTGTTTTAAGGAACAGGTTAAAAAGAGAATCCTAATGTGATTTCTTGATAATGGGTGTATTCCTTATCTTCTCCTAGTGTCTAAACTCTTCTCCATGGCTGGACCCCCAAATAATATTCCTTGACGTGCTAAGGGGTATCTAGAGAGTGGGATAGGTTTAATAACTATCCTAACCCTAACGCGTAACCTAACCCTAACACGTACCCTAACCCTAACCCCTACCCTAACCCGAACACGTACCCTAATCCTAACCCGTACCCTAAACCAAGCCCTAACCCTCAAACTAACCCTAACCCTAACACTAACCCATACCATACGCCGTATCCGAACCCGTACCCGAAACCGTACCCTAAGCCGTACCCTAAAGCTAACCCTAACCCTAACCCTAACCCTAAAGCTAAGCTACCCTTGACTGCTTCTGCCTCCAATAGATTTCCTAAGCACTAGTGTTTTAAGGAACAGGTTAAAAAGAGAATCCTAATGTGATTTCTTGATAATGGGTGTGTTCCTTATCTTCTCCTAGTGTCTAAACTCTTCTCCATGGCTGGACACCCAAATAATATTCCTTGACGTGCTAAGGGGTATCTAGAGAGTGGGATAGGTTTAATAACTACCCTAACCCTAACGCGTACCCTAAACCTAACCCCTACCCTAACCCTAACACGTACCCTAATCCTAACCCGTAACCTAAACCGAGCCCTAACCCTCAAACTAACCCTAACCCTAACCCTAACCCATACCCTACGCCGTACCCGAAACCATACTCAAACCCGTACCCTAACCCTAACCCTAACCCTAACCCTAACCCTAAGCTACCCTTGACTGCTTCTGCCTCCAATAGATTTCCTAAGCACTAGTGTTTTAAGGAACAGGTTAAAAAGAGAATCCTAATGTGATTTCTTGATAATGGGTGTGTTCCTTATCTTCTCCTAGTGTCTAAACTCTTCTCCATGGCTGGACACCCAAATAATATTCCTTGACGTGCTAAGGGGTATCTAGAGAGTGGGATAGGTTTAATAACTACCCTAACCCTAACGCGTACCCTAACCCTAACCCCTACCCTAACCCTAACACGTACCCTAATCCTAACCCGTAACCTAAACTGAGCCCTAACCCTCAAACTAACCCTAACCCTAACCCTAACCCATACCCTACGCCGTACCCGAACCCGTACCCAAACCCGTACCCTAACACTAACCCTAACCCTAACCCTAAGCTACCCTTGACTGCTTCTGCCTCAAATAGATTTCCTAAGCACTAGTGTTTTAAGGAACAGGTTAAAAAGAGAATCCTAATGTGATTTCTTGATAATGGGTGTGTTCCTTATCTTCTCCTAGTGTCTAAACTCTTCTCTATGGCTGTACCCCCAAATAATATTCCTTGACGTGCTAAGGGGTATCTAGAGAGTGGGATAGGTTTAATAACTACCCTTACCCTAACGCGTACCCTAACCCTAAAACGTACCCTAACCCTAACCCCTACCCTAACCCGAACACGTACCCTAATCCTAACCCGTACCCTAAACCATGCCCTAACCCTCAAACTAACCCTAACCCTAACCCTAACCCATACCATACGCCGTACCCGAACCCGTACCCGAACCCGTACCCTAAGCCGTACCCTAAGCCGTACCCTAACCCTAACCCTAACCCTAAGCTACCCTTGACTGCTTCTGCCTCCAATAGATTTCCTAATCACTAGTGTTTTAAGGAACAGGTTAAAAAGAGAATCCTAATGTGATTTCTTGATAATGGGTGTGTTCCTTATCTTCTCCTAGTGTCTAAACTCTTCTCCATGGCTGGACCCCCAAATAATATTCCTTGACGTGCTAAGGGGTATCTAGAGAGTGGGATAGGTTTAATAACTAACGTAACCCTAACGCGTACCCTAACCCTAACCCCTATCATAACCCTAACACGTACCCTTATCCTACCCCGTACCCTAAACCGAACCCTAACCCTCAAACTAACCCTAACCCTAACCCTAACCCATACCCTATACCGTACCCGAACCCGTACCCGAACCCGTACCCTAAGCCTTACCCTAACAATAACCCTAATCCTAACCCTAACCCTAAGCTACCCTTGACTGCTTCTGCCTCCATTAGATTTCCTAAGCACTAGTGTTTTAAGGAACAGGTAAAAAAGAGAATCCTAATCTGATTTCTTGATAATGGGTGTGTTCCTAATCTTCTCCTAGTGTCTAAACTCTTCTCCATGGCTGGACCCCCAAATAATATTCCTTGACGTGCTAAGGGGTATCTAGAGAGTGGGATAGGTTTAATAACTACCCTAACCCTAACGCATACCCTAACCCTAACCTCTACCTTAACCCTAACACGTACACTAATCCTAACCCGTAACCTAAACCGAGCCCTAACCCTCAAACTAACCCTAACGCTAACCCTAACCCATACCCTACGCCGTACCCGAACCCGTACCCGAACCCGTACCCTAAGCCGTACCCTAACCCTAACCCTAACCCTAAGCTACCCTTGACTGCTTCTGCCTCCAATAGATTTCCTAAGCACTAGTGTTTTAAGGAACAGGTTAAAAAGAGAATCCTAATGTGATTTCTTGATAATGGGTTTGTTCGTTATTTTCTCCTAGTGTCTAAACTCTTCTCCATGGCTGGACCCCCAAATAATATTCCTTGACGTGCTAAGGGGTATCTAGAGAGTGGGATAGGTTTAATAACTACCCTAACCCTAACGCGTACCCGAACCCTAACCCCTACCCTAACCCTAACACGAACCCTAATCCTAACCCGTACCCTAAACCGAGCCCTAACCTTCAAACTAACCCTAACCCTAACCCTAACCCATACCCTACGCCGTACACGAACCCGTACCCGAACCCGTACCCTAAGCCGTACCCTAACCCTAACCCTAACCCTAACCCTAACCCTAAGCTACCCTTGACTGCTTCTGCCTCCAATAGATTTCCTAAGCACTAGTGTTTTAAGGAACAGGTTAAAAAGAGAATCCTAATGTGATTTCTTGATAATGGGTGTCTTCCTTATCTTCTCCTAGTGTCTAAACTCTTCTCCATGGCTGGACATCCAAATAATATTCCTTGACGTGCTAAGGGGTATCTAGAGAGTGGAATAGGTTTAATAACTACCCTAACCCTAACGCGTGCCCTAACCCTAACACCTAACCTAACCCTAACACGTACCCTAATCCTAACCCGTAACCTAAACCGAGCCCTAACCCTCAAACTAACCCTAACACTAACCATAACCCATACCCTACGCTGCACCCGAACCCGTACCCGAACCCGTACCCTAAGCCGTACCCTAACCCTAACCCTAACCCTAACCCTAACCCTAAGCTACCCTTGACTGCTTCTGCCTCCAATAGATTTCCTAAGCACTAGTGTATTAAAGAACAGGTTAAAAAGAGAATCCTATTGTGATTTCAGGATAATGGGTGTGTTCCTTATCTTCTCCTAGTGTCTAAACTCTTCTCCATGGCTGGACCCCCAAATAATATTCCTTGACGTGCTAAGGGGTATCTAGAGAGTGGGATAGGTTTAATAACTACCCTAACCCTAACACGTACCCTAACCCTAACACGTACCCTAATCCTAACACATACCCTAAACCGAGCCCTAACCCTCAAACTAACCCTAACCCTAACCCTAACCCATAACCTATGCCGTACCCGAACCCGTACCCTAAGCCTTACCCTAACAATAACCCTAACCCTAACCCTAAGCTACCCTTGACTGCTTCTGCCTCAAATAGATTTCCTAAGCACTAGTGTTTTAAGGAACAGGTTAAAAAGAGAATCCTAATGTGATTTCTTGATAATGGGTGTGTTCCTTATCTTCTCCTAGTGTCTAAACTCTTCTCCATGGCTGGACCCCCAAATAATATTCCTTGACGTGCTAAGGGGTATCTAGTGAGTGGGATAGGTTTAATAACTAACGTAACCCTAACGCGTACCCTAACCCTAACCCCTATCATAACCCTAACACGTACCCATATCCTACCCCGTACCCTAAACCGAGCCCTAACCCTCAAACTAACCCTAACCCTAACCCTAACCCATACCCTATACCGTACCCGAACCCGTACCCGAACCCGTACCCTAAGCCTTACCCTAACAATAACCCTAACCCTAACCCTAACCCTAAGCTACCCTTGACTGCTTCTGCCTCCATTAGATTTCCTAAGCACTAGTGTTTTAAGGAACAGGTTAAAAAGAGAATCCTAATGTGATTTCTTGATAATGGGTGTGTTCCTTATCTTCTCCTAGTGTCTAAACTCTTCTCCATGGCTGGACCCCCAAATAATATTCCTTGACGTGCTAAGGGGTATCTAGAGAGTGGGATAGGTTTAATAACTACCCTAACCCTAACGCGTACCCTAACCCTAACCCCTACCCTAACCCTAACACGAACCCTAATCTTAACCCGTGCCCTAAACCGAGCCCTAACCTTCAAACTAACCCTAACCCTAACCCTAACCCGTACCCTACGCTGTACACGAACCCGTACCCGATCCCGTACCCTAAGCCGTACCCTAACCCTAACCCTAACCCTAACCCTAACCCTAACCCTAAGCTACGCTTGGCTGCTTCTGCCTCCAATAGATTTCCTAAGCACTAGTGTTTTAAGGAACAGGTTAAAAAGAGAATCCTAATGTGATTTCTTGATAATGGGTGTGTTCCTTATCTTCTCCTAGTGTCTATACTCTTCTCCATGGCTGGACACCCAAATAATATTCCTTGACGTGCTAAGGGGTATCTAGAGAGTGGGATAGTTTTAATAACTACCCTAACCCTAACGCGTACCCTAACCCTAACCCCTACCCTAACCCTAACACGTACCCTAATCCTAACCCGTACCCTAAACCGAGCCCAAGCCCTCAAACTAACCCTAACCCTAACCCTAACCCATATCCTACGCCATACCCAAACCCGTACCCGAACCCGTACCAGAAACCGTACCCTAAGCCGTACCCTAACCCTAACCCTAACCCTAAGCTACCCTTGACTGCTTCTGCCTCCAATAGATTTCCTAAGCACTAGTGTTTTAAGGAACAGGTTAAAAAGAGAATCCTAATGTGATTTCTTGATAATGGGTTTGTTCGTTATTTTCTCCTAGTGTCTAAACTCTTCTCCATGGCTGGACCCCCAAATAATATTCCTTGACGTGCTAAGGGGTATCTAGAGAGTGGGGTAGGTTTAATAACTACCCTAACCCTAACGCGTACCCTAACCCTAACCCCTACCCTAACCCTAACACTAACCCTAATCCTAACCCTAAGCTACCCTTGACTGCTTCTGCCTCCAATAGATTTCCTAAGCACTAGTGTTTTAAGGAACAGGTTAAAAAGAGAATCCTAATGTGATTTCTTGATAATGGGTGTGTTCTTTATCTTCTCCTAGTGTCTAAACTCTTCTCCATGGCTGGACACCCTAATAATATTCCTTGACGTGCTAAGGGGTATCTAGAGAGTGGGATAGGTTTAATAACTAACCTAACCCTAACGCGTACCCGAACCCTAACCCCTACGCTAACCCTAACACGAACCCTAATCCTAACCCGTACCCTAAACCGAGCCCTAACCTTCAAACTAACCCTAACCCTAACCCTAACCCATACCCTACGCCGTACACGAACCCGTACCCGAACCCGTACCCTAAGCCGTACCCTAACCCTAACCCTAACCCTAACCCTAACCCTAAGCTACCCTTGACTGCTTCTGCCTCCAATAGATTTCCTAAGCACTAGTGTTTAAGGAAAAGGTTAAAAAGAGAATCCTAATGTGATTTCTTGATAATGGGTGTCTTCCTTATCTTCTCCTAGTGTCTAAACTCTTCTCCATGGCTGGACACCCAAATAATATTCCTTGACGTGCTAAGGGGTATCTAGAGAGTGGAATAGGTTTAATAACTACCCTAACCCTAACGCGTGCCCTAACCCTAACCCCTAACCTAACCCTAACACGTACCCTAATCCTAACCCGTAACCTAAACCGAGCCCTAACCCTCAAACTAACCCTAACACTAACCATAACCCATACCCTACGCCGTACACGAACCCGTACCCGAACCCGTACCCTAAGCCGTACCCTAACCCTAACCCTAACCCTAACCCTAACCCTAAGCTACCCTTGACTGCTTCTGCCTCCAATAGATTTCCTAAGCACTAGTGTTTTAAGGAACAGGTTAAAAAGAGAATCCTATTGTGATTTCAGGATAATGGGTGTGTTCCTTATCTTCTCCTAGTGTCTAAACTCTTCTCCATGGCTGGACCCCCAAATAATATTCCTTGACGTGCTAAGGGGTATCTAGAGAGTGGGATAGTTTTAATAACTACCCTAACCCTAACGCGTACCCTAACCCTAACACGTACCCTAATCCTAACACGTACCCTAAACCGAGCCCTATCCCTCAAACTAACCCTAACCCTAACCCTAACCCATACCCTATGCCGTACCCGAACCCGTACCCTAAGCCTTACCCTAACAATAACCCTAACCCTAACCCTAAGCTACCCTTGACTGCTTCTGCCTCCAATAGATTTCCTAAGCACTAGTGTTTTAAGGAACAGGTTAAAAAGAGAATCCTAATGTGATTTCTTGATATTGGGTGTGTTCCTTATCTTCTCCTAGTGTCTAAATTCTTCTCCATGGCTGGACACCCAAATAATATTCCTTGACGTGCTAAGGGGTATCTAGAGAGTGGGATAGGTTTAATAACTACCCTAACCCTAACACGTATCCTAACCTTCACCCCTACCCTAACCCTAACACGTACCCTAATCCTAACCCGTAACCTAAACCGAGCCCTAACCCTCAAACTAACCCTAACCCTAACCCTAACCCATACCCTACGCCGTACCCGAAACCGTACCCAAACCCATACCCTAACACTAACCCTAACCCTAACCCTAACCCTAAGCTACCCTTGACTGCTTCTGCCTCAAATAGATTTCCTAAGCACTAGTGTTTTAAGGAACAGGTTAAAAAGAGAATCCTAATGTGATTTCTT
The DNA here is from genome assembly GCF_028021215.1 of Eschrichtius robustus. Taxonomy (NCBI): domain Eukaryota; kingdom Metazoa; phylum Chordata; class Mammalia; order Artiodactyla; family Eschrichtiidae; genus Eschrichtius; species Eschrichtius robustus. The sequence continues at coordinate 120,391 of NW_027175313.1, forward strand.
GATAATGGGTGTGTTCCTTATCTTCTCCTAGTGTCTAAACTCTTCTCCATGGCTGGACCCCCAAATAATATTCCTTGACGTGCTAAGGGGTATCTAGAGAGTGGGATAGGTTTAATAACTACCCTAACCCTAACGCGTACCCTAACCCTAACCTCTACCTTAACACTAACACGTACACTAATCCTAACCCGTAACCTAAACCGAGCCCTAACCCTCAAACTAACCCTAACCCTAACCCTAACCCATACCCTACGCCGTACCCGAACCCGTACCCGAACCCTTACCCTAAGCCGTACCCTAACTCTAACCCTAACCCTAACCCTAACCCTAAGTTACCCTTGACTGCTTCTGCCTCCAATAGATTTCCTAAGCACTAGTGTACTAAGGAACAGGTTAAAAAGAGAATCCTAATGTGATTTCAGGATAATGGGTGTGTTCCTTATCTTCTCCTAGTGTCTAAACTCTTCTCCATGGCTGGACACCCAAATAATATTCCTTGACGTGCTAAGGGGTATCTAGAGAGTGGGATAGGTTTAATAACTACCCTAACCCTAACGCGTACCCGAACCCTAACCCCTACGCTAACCCTAACACGAACCCTAATCCTAACCCGTACCCTAAACCGAGCCCTAACCTTCAAACTAACCCTAACCCTAACCCTAACCCATACCCTACGCCGTACACGAACCCGTACCCGAACCCGTACCCTAAGCCGTACCCTAACCCTAACCCTAACCCTAACCCTAACCCTAAGCTACCCTTGACTGCTTCTGCCTCCAATAGATTTCCTAAGCACTAGTGTTTTAAGGAAAAGGTTAAAAAGAGAATCCTAATGTGATTTCTTGATAATGGGTGTCTTCCTTATCTTCTCCTAGTGTCTAAACTCTTCTCCATGGCTGGACACCCAAATAATATTCCTTGACGTGCTAAGGGGTATCTAGAGAGTGGAATAGGTTTAATAACTACCCTAACCCTAACGCGTGCCCTAACCCTAACCCCTAACCTAACCCTAACACGTACCCTAATCCTAACCCGTAACCTAAACCGAGCCCTAACCCTCAAACTAACCCTAACACTAACCATAACCCATACCCTACGCCGTACACGAACCCGTACCCGAACCCGTACCCTAAGCCGTACCCTAACCCTAACCCTAACCCTAACCCTAACCCTAAGCTACCCTTGACTGCTTCTGCCTCCAATAGATTTCCTAAGCACTAGTGTTTTAAGGAACAGGTTAAAAAGAGAATCCTATTGTGATTTCAGGATAATGGGTGTGTTCCTTATCTTCTCCTAGTGTCTAAACTCTTCTCCATGGCTGGACCCCCAAATAATATTCCTTGACGTGCTAAGGGGTATCTAGAGAGTGGGATAGTTTTAATAACTACCCTAACCCTAACGCGTACCCTAACCCTAACACGTACCCTAATCCTAACACGTACCCTAAACCGAGCCCTATCCCTCAAACTAACCCTAACCCTAACCCTAACCCATACCCTATGCCGTACCCGAACCCGTACCCTAAGCCTTACCCTAACAATAACCCTAACCCTAACCCTAAGCTACCCTTGACTGCTTCTGCCTCCAATAGATTTCCTAAGCACTAGTGTTTTAAGGAACAGGTTAAAAAGAGAATCCTAATGTGATTTCTTGATAATGGGTGTGTTCCTTATCTTCTCCTAGTGTCTAAATTCTTCTCCATGGCTGGACACCCAAATAATATTCCTTGACGTGCTAAGGGGTATCTAGAGAGTGGGATAGGTTTAATAACTACCCTAACCCTAACACGTACCCTAACCTTCACCCCTACCCTATCCCTAACACGTACCCTAATCCTAACCCGTAACCTAAACCGAGCCCTAACCCTCAAACTAACCCTAACCCTAACCCTAACCCATACCCTACGCCGTACCCGAAACCGTACCCAAACCCATACCCTAACACTAACCCTAACCCTAACCCTAACCCTAAGCTACCCTTGACTGCTTCTGCCTCAAATAGATTTCCTAAGCACTAGTGTTTTAAGGAACAGGTTAAAAAGAGAATCCTAATGTGATTTCTTGATAATGGGTGTGTTCCTTATCTTCTCCTAGTGTCTAAACTCTTCTCCATGGCTGGACCCCCAAATAATATTCCTTGACGTGCTAAGGGGTATCTAGAGAGTGGGATAGGTTTAATAACTACCCTAAGCTTAACGCGTACCCTAACCCTAACCCCTACCCTAACCCTAACACGAACCCTAATATTAATCCGTGCCCTAAACTGAGCCCTAACCTTCAAACTAACCCTAAACCTAACCCTAACCCATACCCTACGCCGTACGCGAACCCGTACCCGAACCCGTACCCTAAGCCGTACCCTAACCCTAACCCTAACCCTAACCCTAACCCTAAGCTACCCTTGACTGCTTCTGCCTCCAATAGATTTCCTAAGCACTAGTGTTTTAAGGAACAGGTTAAAAAGAGAATCCTAATGTGATTTCAGGATAATGGGTGTGTTCCTTATCTTCTCCTAGTGTCTAAACTCTTCTCCATGGCTGGACCCCCAAATAATATTCCTTGACGTGCTAAGGGGTATCTAGAGAGTGGGATACGTTTAATAACTACCCTAACCTTAACGTGTACCCTAACCCTAACCCCTACCCTAACCCTAACACGAACCCTAATATTAACCCGTGCCCTAAACCGAGCCCTAACCTTCAAACTAACCCTAACCCTAACCCTAACCCATACCCTACGCCGTACACGAACCCGTACCCGAACCCGTACCCTAAGCCGTACCCTAAACCTAACCCTAACCCTAACCCTAACCCTAAGCTACCCTTGACTGCTTCTGCCTCCAATAGATTTCCTAAGCACTAGTGTTTTAAGGAACAGGTAAAAAAGAGAATCCTAATGTGATTTCTTGATAATGGGTGTGTTCTTTATCTTCTCCTAGTGTCTAAACTCTTCTCCATGGCTGGACACCCTAATAATATTCCTTGAAGTGCTAAGGGTTATCTAGAGAGTGGGATAGGTTTAATAACTACCCTAACCCTAACGCGTACCCTAACCCTAACACGTACCCTAACCCTAACCCCTACCCTAACCCGAACACGTACCCTAATCCTAACCCGTACCCTAAACCAAGCCCTAACCCTCAAACTAACCCTAAACCTAACCCTAACCCATACCATACGCCGTACCCGAACCCGTACCCGAACCCGTACACTAAGTCGTACCCTAAAGCTAACCCTAACCCTAACCCTAACCCTAACCCTAAGCTACCCTTGACTGCTTCTGCCTCCAATAGATTTCCTAAGCACTAGTGTTTTAAGGAACAGGTTAAAAAGAGAATCCTAATGTGATTTCTTGATGACGGGTGTGTTCCTTATCTTCTCCTAGTGTCTAAACTCTTCTCCATGGCTGGACCCCCAAATAATATTCCTTGACGTGCTAAGGGGTATCTAGAGAGTGGGATAGGTTTAATAAATACCCTAACCCTAACGCATACCCTAACCCTAACCCCTACCCTATACCTAACACGTACCCTAATCCTAACCCGTACCCTAAACCGAGCCCTAACCCTCAAACTAACCCTAACCCTAACCCTAACCCATACCCTATACCGTACCCGAAACCGTACCCGAACCCGTACCCTAAGCCTTACCCTAACAATAACCCTAACCCTATCCATAACTCTAAGCTACCCTTGACTGCTTCTGCCTCCAATAGATTTCCTAAGCACTGGTGATTTAAGGAACAGGTTAAAAAGAGAATCCTAATGTGATTTCTTGATAATGGGTGTGTTCCTTATCTTCTCCTAGTGTCTAAACTCTTCTCCATGGCTGGACCCCCAAATAATATTCCTTGACGTGCTAAGGGGTATCTAGAGAGTGGGATAGGTTTAATAACTACCCTTACCCTAACGCGTACCCTAACCCTAACCTCTACCTTAACCCTAACACGTACACTAATCCTAACCCGTAACCTAAACCGAGCCCTAACCCTCAAATTAACCCTAACCCTAACCCTAACCCATACCCTACGCCGTACCCGAACCCGTACCCGAACCCGTACCCTAAGCCGTACCCTAACCCTAACCCTAACCCTAACCCTAACCCTAAGCTACCCTTGACTGCTTCTGCCTCCAATAGATTTCCTAAGCACTAGTGTATTAAGGAACAGGTTAAAAAGAGAATCCTAATGTGATTTCAGGATAATGGGTGTGTTCCTTATCTTCTCCTAGTGTCTAAACTCTTCTCCATGGCTGCACCTCCAAATAATATTTCTTGACGTGCTAAGGGGTATCTAGAGAGTGGGATAGGTTTAATAACTACCCTAAGCTTAACGCGTACCCTAACCCTAACCCCTACCCTAACCCTAACACGAACCCCAATCCTAACCCGTGCCCTAAACCGAGCCCTAAGCTTCAAAATAACCCTAACCCTAACCCTAACCCATACCCTACGCCGTACGCGAACCCGTACCCGAACCCGTACCCTAAGCCGTACCCTAACCCTAACCCTAACCCTAACCCTAAGCTACCCTTGACTGCTTTGCCTCCAATAGATTTCCTAAGCACTAGTGTTTTAAGGAAAAGGTTAAAAAGAGAATCCTAATGTGATTTCTTGATAATGGGTGTCTTCCTTATCTTCTCCTAGTGTCTAAACTCTTCTCCATGGCTGGACACCCAAATAATATTCCTTGACGTGCTAAGGGGTATCTAGAGAGTGGAATAGGTTTAATAACTACCCTAACCCTAACGCGTGCCCTAACCCTAACCCCTAACCTAACCCTAACACGTACCCTAATCCTAACCCGTAACCTAAACCGAGCCCTAACCCTCAAACTAACCCTAACACTAACCATAACCCATACCCTACGCCGTACACGAACCCGTACCCGAACCCGTACCCTAAGCCGTACCCTAACCCTAACCCTAACCCTAACCCTAACCCTAAGCTACCCTTGACTGCTTCTGCCTCCAATAGATTTCCTAAGCACTAGTGTTTTAAGGAACAGGTTAAAAAGAGAATCCTATTGTGATTTCAGGATAATGGGTGTGTTCCTTATCTTCTCCTAGTGTCTAAACTCTTCTCCATGGCTGGACCCCCAAATAATATTCCTTGACGTGCTAAGGGGTATCTAGAGAGTGGGATAGTTTTAATAACTACCCTAACCCTAACGCGTACCCTAACCCTAACACGTACCCTAATCCTAACACGTACCCTAAACCGAGCCCTAACCCTCAAACTAACCCTAACCCTAACCCTAACCCATACCCTATGCCGTACCCGAACCCGTACCCTAAGCCTTACCCTAACAATAACCCTAACCCTAACCCTAAGCTACCCTTGACTGCTTCTGCCTCCAATAGATTTCCTAAGCACTAGTGTTTTAAGGAACAGGTTAAAAAGAGAATCCTAATGTGATTTCTTGATAATGGGTGTGTTCCTTATCTTCTCCTAGTGTCTAAATTCTTCTCCATGGCTGGACACCCAAATAATATTCCTTGACGTGCTAAGGGGTATCTAGAGAGTGGGATAGGTTTAATAACTACCCTAACCCTAACGCGTACCCTAACCCTCACCCCTACCCTAACCCTAACACGTACCCTAATCCTAACCCGTAACCTAAACCGAGCCCTAACCCTCAAACTAACCCTAACCCTAACCCTAACCCATACCCTACGCCGTACCCGAAACCGTACCCAAACCCATACCCTAACACTAACCCTAACCCTAACCCTAACCCTAAGCTACCCTTGACTGCTTCTGCCTCAAATAGATTTCCTAAGCACTAGTGTTTTAAGGAACAGGTTAAAAAGAGAATCCTAATGTGATTTCTTGATAATGGGTGTGTTCCTTATCTTCTCCTAGTGTCTAAACTCTTCTCCATGGCTGGACCCCCAAATAATATTCCTTGACGTGCTAAGGGGTATCTAGAGAGTGGGATACGTTTAATAACTACCCTAACCTTAACGCGTACCCTAACCCTAACCCCTACCCTAACCCTAACACGAACCCTAATATTAACCCGTGCCCTAAACCGAGCCCTAACCTTCAAACTAACCCTAACCCTAACCCTAACCCATACCCTACGCCGTACACGAACCCGTACCCGAACCCGTACCCTAAGCCGTACCCTAAACCTAACCCTAACCCTAACCCTAACCCTAAGCTACCCTTGACTGCTTCTGCCTCCAATAGATTTCCTAAGCACTAGTGTTTTAAGGAACAGGTAAAAAAGAGAATCCTAATGTGATTTCTTGATAATGGGTGTGTTCTTTATCTTCTCCTAGTGTCTAAACTCTTCTCCATGGCTGGACACCCTAATAATATTCCTTGACGTGCTAAGGGTTATCTAGAGAGTGGGATAGGTTTAATAACTACCCTAACCCTAACGCGTACCCTAACCCTAACACGTACCCTAACCCTAACCCCTACCCTAACCCGAACACGTACCCTAATCCTAACCCGTACCCTAAACCAAGCCCTAACCCTCAAACTAACCCTAAACCTAACCCTAACCCATACCATACGCCGTACCCGAACCCGTACCCGAACCCGTACACTAAGTCGTACCCTAAAGCTAACCCTAACCCTAACCCTAACCCTAACCCTAAGCTACCCTTGACTGCTTCTGCCTCCAATAGATTTCCTAAGCACTAGTGTTTTAAGGAACAGGTTAAAAAGAGAATTCTAATGTGATTTCTTGATGACGGGTGTGTTCCTTATCTTCTCCTAGTGTCTAAACTCTTCTCCATGGCTGGACCCCCAAATAATATTCCTTGACGTGCTAAGGGGTATCTAGAGAGTGGGATAGGTTTAATAAATACCCTAACCCTAACGCATACCCTAACCCTAACCCCTACCCTATACCTAACACGTACCCTAATCCTAACCCGTACCCTAAACCGAGCCCTAACCCTCAAACTAACCCTAACCCTAACCCTAACCCATACCCTATACCGTACCCGAAACCGTACCCGAACCCGTACCCTAAGCCTTACCCTAACAATAACCCTAACCCTATCCATAACTCTAAGCTACCCTTGACTGCTTCTGCCTCCAATAGATTGCCTAAGCACTAGTGTTTTAAGGAACAGGTTAAAAAGAGAATCCTAATGTGATTTCTTGATAATGGGTGTGTTCCTTATCTTCTCCTAGTGTCTAAACTCTTCTCCATGGCTGGACCCCCAAATAATATTCCTTGACGTGCTAAGGGGTATCTAGAGAGTGGGATAGGTTTAATAACTACCCTTACCCTAACGCGTACCCTAACCCTAACCTCTAACTTAACCCTAACACGTACACTAATCCTAACCCGTAACCTAAACCGAACTCTAACCCTCAAATTAACGCTAACCCTAACCCTAACCCATACCCTACGCCGTACCCGAACCCGTACCCGAACCCGTACCCTAAGCCGTACCCTAACCCTAACCCTAACCCTAACCCTAACCCTAAGCTACCCTTGACTGCTTCTGCCTCCAATAGATTTCCTAAGCACTAGTGTATTAAGGAACAGGTTAAAAAGAGAATCCTAATGTGATTTCAGGATAATGGGTGTGTTCCTTATCTTCTCCTAGTGTCTAAACTCTTCTCCATGGCTGCACCTCCAAATAATATTCCTTGACGTGCTAAGGGGTATCTAGAGAGTGGGATAGGTTTAATAACTACCCTAAGCTTAACGCGTACCCTAACCCTAACCCCTACCCTAACCCTAACACGAACCCCAATCCTAACCCGTGCCCTAAACCGAGCCCTAAGCTTCAAACTAACCCTAACCCTAACCCTAACCCATACCCTACGCCGTACGCGAACCCGTACCCGAACCCGTACCCTAAGCCGTACCCTAACCCTAACCCTAACCCTAACCCTACCCCTAAGCTACCCTTGACTGCTTCTGCCTCCAATAGATTTCCTAAGAACTAGTGTTTTAAGGAACAGGTTAAAAAGAGAATCCTAATGTGATTTCAGGATAATGGGTGTGTTCCTTATCTTCTCCTAGTGTCTAAACTCTTCTCCATGGCTGGACCCCCAAATAATATTCCTTGACGTGCTAAGGGGTATCTAGAGAGTGGGATAGGTTTAATAACTACCCTAACCTTAACGCGTACCCTAACCCTAACCCCTACCCTAACCCTAACACGAACCCTAATATTAACCCGTGCCCTAAACCGAGCCCTAACCTTCAAACTAAACCTAACCCTAACCCTAACCCATACCCTACGCCGTACACGAACCCGTACCCGAACCCGTACCCTAAGCCGTACCCTAAACCTAACCCTAACCCTAACCCTAACCCTAAGCTACCCTTGACTGCTTCTGCCTCCAATAGATTTCCTAAGCACTAGTGTTTTAAGGAACAGGTAAAAAAGAGAATCCTAATGTGATTTCTTGATAATGGGTGTGTTCTTTATCTTCTCCTAGTGTCTAAATTCTTCTCCATGGCTGGACACCCAAATAATATTCCTTGACGTGCTAAGGGGTATCTAGAGAGTGGGATAGGTTTAATAACTACCCTAACCCTAACGCGTACCCTAACCCTAACACGTACCCTAACCCTAACCCCTACCCTAACCCGAACACGTACCCTAATCCTAACCCGTACCCTAAACCAAGCCCTAACCCTCAAACTAACCCTAACCCTAACCCTAAACCATACCCTACGCCGTACACGAACCCGTACCCGAACCCGTACCCTAAGCCGTACCCTAAACCTAACCCTAACCCTAACCCTAACCCTAAGTTACCCTTGACTGCTTCTGCCTCCAATAGATTTCCTAAGCACTAGTGTTTTAAGGAACAGGTTAAAAAGAGAATCCTAATGTGATTTCTTGATAATGGGTGTGTTCCTTATCTTCTCCTAGTGTCTAAACTCTTCTCCATGGCTGGACCCCCAAATAATATTCCTTGACGTGCTAAGGGGTATCTAGAGAGTGGGATAGGTTTAATAACTACCCTAACCCTAACGCGTACCCTAACCCTAACACGTACCCTAAGCCTAACACCTACCCTAACCCGAACACGTACCCTAATCCTAACCCGTACCCTAAAACAAGACCTAACCCTAACCCTAACCCTAACCCATACCATACGCCGTACCCGAACCCGTACCCGAACCCTTACCCTAAGCCGTACCCTAAAGCTAACCCTAACCCTAACCCTAACCCTAACCCTAAGCTACAGTTGACTGCTTCTGCCTCCAATAGATTTCCTAAGCACTAGTGTTTTAAGGAACAGGTTAAAAAGAGAATCCTAATGTGATTTCTTGATAATGGGTGTGTTCCTTATCTTCTCCTAGTGTCTAAACTCTTCTCCATGGCTGGACACCCAAATAATATTCCTTGACGTGCTAAGGGGTATCTAGAGAGTGGGATAGGTTTAATAACTACCCTAATCCTAACGCGTACCCTAACCCTAACCCCTACCCTAACCCTAACACGTACCCTAATCCTAACCCGAAACCTAAAGCGAGCCCTAACCTTCAAACTAACCCTAACCCTAACCCTAACCCATACCCTACGCCGTACACGAACCCGTACCCGAACCCGTACCCTAAGCCGTACCCTAACAATAACCCTAACCCTAACCCTAACCCTAACCCTAAGCTACCCTTGACTGCTTCTGCCTCTAATAGATTTCCTAAGCACTAGTGTTTTAAAGAACAGGTTAAAAAGAGAATCCTAATGTGATTTCTTGATAATGGGTGTGTTCCTTATCTTCTCCTAGTGTCTATACTCTTCTCCATGGCTGGACACCCAAATAATATTCCTTGACGTGCTAAGGGGTATCTAGAGAGTGGGATAGGTTTAATAACTACCCTAACCCTAACGCGTACTCTAACCCTAACCCCTACCACAACCCTAACACGTACCCTAATCCTAACCCGTACCCTAAACCGAGCCCTAACCCTCAAACTAACCCTAACCCTAACCCTAACCCATATCCTACGCCATACCCAAAACCGTACCCGAACCCGTACCCGAAACCGTACCCTAAGCCGTACCCTAACCCTAACCCTAACCCTAAGCTACCCTTGACTGCTTCTGCCTCCAATAGATTTCCTAAGCACTAGTGTTTTAAGGAACAGGTTAAAAAGAGAATCCTAATGTGATTTCTTGATAATGGGTGTGTTCCTTATCTTCTCTAGTGTCTAAACTCTTCTCCATGGCTGGACCCCCAAATAATATTCCTTGACGTGCTAAGGGGTATCTAGAGAGTGGGATAGGTTTAATAAATACCCTAACCCTAACGCATACCCTAACCCTAACCCCTACCCTAACCCTAACACGTACCCTAATCCTAACCCGTACCCTAAACCGAGCCCTAACCCTCAAACTAACCCTAACCCTAACCCTAACCCATACCCTATACCGTACCCGAACCCGTACCCGAACCCTTACCCTAACAATAACCCTAACCCTAACCCTAACCCTAAGCTATCCTTGACTGCTTCTGCCTCCAATAGATTTCCTAAGCACTAGTGTATTAAGGAACAGGTTAAAAAGAGAATCCTAATGTGATTTCAGGATAATGGGTGTGTTCCTTATCTTCTCCTAGTGTCTAAACTCTTCTCCATGGCTGGACCTCCAAATAATATTCCTTGACGTGCTAAGGGGTATCTAGAGAGTGGGATAGGTTTAATAACTACCCTAACCCTAACGCGTACCCTAACCCTAACACCTACCCTAACCCTAACACGAACCCTAATCCTAACCCGTGCCCTAAACCGAGCCCTAACCTTCAAACTAACCCTAACCCTAACCCTAACCCATACCCTACGCCGTACACGAACCCGTACCCGAACCCGTACCCTAAGCCGTACCCTAACCCTAACCCTAACCCTAATCCTAAGCTACCCTTGACTGCTTCTGCCTCCAATAGATTTCCTAAGCACTAGTGTTTTAAGGAACAGGTTAAAAAGAGAATCCTAATGTGATTTCTTGATAATGGGTGTATTCCTTATCTTCTCCTAGTGTCTAAACTCTTCTCCATGGCTGGACCCCCAAATAATATTCCTTGACGTGCTAAGGGGTATCTAGAGAGTGGGATAGGTTTAATAACTACCCTAACCCTAACCCCTACCATAAACTTAACACGAACCCTAATCCTAAACCGTACGCTAAACCGAGCCCTAACCTTCAAACTAACCCTAACCCTAACCCATACCCTACGCCGTACACGAACCCGTAACCGAACCCGTACCCTAAGCCGTACCCTAACCCTAACCCTAACCCTAACCCTAACCCTAAGCTACCCTTGACTGCTTCTGCCTCCAATAGATTTCCTAAGCACTAGTGTTTTAAGGAACAGGTTAAAAAGAGAATCCTAATGTGATTTCTTGATAATGGGTGTGTTCCTTATCTTCTCCTAGTGTCTAAACTCTTCTCCATTGCTGGACCCCCAAATAATATTCCTTGATGTGCGAAGGGGTATCTAGAGAGTGGGATAGGTTTAATAACTACCCTAACCCTAACGCGTAACCTAACACTAACACGTACCCTAACCCTAACCCCTACCCTAACCCGAACACGTAACCTAATCCTAACCCGTACCCTAAACCAAGCCCTAACCCTCAAACTAACCCTAACCCTAACACTAACCCATACCATACGCCGTATCCGAACCCGTACCCGAAACCGTACCCTAAGCCGTACCCTAAAGCTAACCCTAACCCTAACCCTAACCCTAAACCTAAGCTACCCTTGACTGCTTCTGCCTCCAATAGATTTCCTAAGCACTAGTGTTTTAAGGAACAGGTTAAAAAGAGAATCCTAATGTGATTTCTTGATAATGGGTGTGTTCCTTATCTTCTCCTAGTGTCTAAACTCTTCTCCATGGCTGGACACCCAAATAATATTCCTTGACGTGCTAAGGGGTATCTAGAGAGTGGGATAGGTTTAATAACTACCCTAACCCTAACGCGTACCCTAAACCTAACCCCTACCCTAACCCTAACACGTACCCTAATCCTAACCCGTAACCTAAACCGAGCCCTAACCCTCAAACTAACCCTAACCCTAACCCTAACCCATACACTACGCCGTACCCGAAACCATACCCAAACCCGTACCCTAACCCTAACCCTAACCCTAACCCTAACCCTAAGCTACCCTTGACTGCTTCTGCCTCCAATAGATTTCCTAAGCACTAGTGATTTAAGGAACAGGTTAAAAAGAGAATCCTAATGTGATTTCTTGATAATGGGTGTGTTCCTTATCTTCTCCTAGTGTCTAAACTCTTCTCCATGGCTGGACACCCAAATAATATTCCTTGACGTGCTAAGGGGTATCTAGAGAGTGGGATAGGTTTAATAACTACCCTAACCCTAACGCGTACCCTAACCCTAACCCCTACCCTAACCCTAACACGTACCCTAATCCTAACCCGTAACCTAAACCGAGCCCGAACCCTCAAACTAACCCTAACCCTAACCCTAACCCATACCCTACGCCGTACCCGAACCCGTACCCAAACCCGTACCCTAACACTAACCCTAACCCTAACCCTAAGCTACCCTTGACTGCTTCTGCCTCAAATAGATTTCCTAAGCACTAGTGTTTTAAGGAACAGGTTAAAAAGAGAATCCTAATGTGATTTCTTGATAATGGGTGTGTTCCTTATCTTCTCCTAGTGTCTAAACTCTTCTCTATGGCTGTACCCCCAAATAATATTCCTTGACGTGCTAAGGGGTATCTAGAGAGTGGGATAGGTTTAATAACTACCCTTACCCTAACGCGTAACCTAACCCTAACACGTACCCTAACCCTAACCCCTACCCTAACACGAACACGTACCCTAATCCTAACCCGTACCCTAAACCAAGCCCTAACCCTCAAACTAACCCTAACCCTAACCCTAACCCATACCATACGCCGTACCCGAACCCGTACCCGAACCCGTACCCTAAGCCGTACCCTAAGCCATACCCTAACCCTAACCCTAACCCTAAGCTACCCTTGACTGCTTCTGCCTCCAATAGATTTCCTAAGCACTAGTGTTTTAAGGAACAGGTTAAAAAGAGAATCCTAATGTGATTTCTTGATAATGGCTGTGTTCCTTATCTTTTCCTAGTGTCTAAACTCTTCTCCATGGCTGGACCCCCAAATAATATTCCTTGACGTGCTAAGGGGTATCTAGTGAGTGGGATAGGTTTAATAACTAACGTAACCCTAACGCGTACCCTAACCCTAACCCCTATCATAACCCTAACACGTACCCTTATCCTACCCCGTACCCTAAACCGAGCCCTAACCCTCAAACTAACCCTAACCCTAACCCTAACCCATACCCTATACCGTACCCGAACCCGTACCCGAACCCGTACCCTAAGCCTTACCCTAACCCTAACCCTAACCCTAACCCTAACCCTAAGCTAACCTTGGCTGCTTCTGCCTCCAATAGATTTCCTAAGCACTAGTGTTTTAAGGAACAGGTTAAAAAGAGAATCCTAATGTGATTTCTTGATAATGGGTGTGTTCCTTATCTTCTCCTAGTGTCTAAACTCTTCTCCATGGCTGGACCCCCAAATAATATTCCTTGACGTGCTAAGGGGTATCTAGAGAGTGGGATAGGTTTAATAACTACCCTAACCCTAACGCGTATCCTAACCCTAACCTCTACCCTAACCCTAACACGTACACTAATCCTAACCCGTAACCTAAACCGAGCCCTAACCCTCAAACTAACCCTCAACCTAACCCGAACCCATACCCTACGCCATACCCAAACCCGTACCCGAACCCGTACCAGAAACCGTACCCTAAGCCGTACCCTAACTCTAACCCTAACCCTAACCCTAACCCTAAGCTACCCTTGACTGCTTCTGCCTCCAATAGATTTCCTAAGCACTAGTGTACTAAGGAACAGGTTAAAAAGAGAATCCTAATGTGATTTCAGGATAATGGGTGTGTTCCTTATCTTCTCCTAGTGTCTAAACTCTTCTCCATGGCTGGACACCCAAATAATATTCCTTGACGTGCTAAGGGGTATCTAGAGAGTGGGATAGGTTTAATAACTACCCTAACCCTAACGCGTACCCGATCCCTAACCCCTACGCTAACCCTAACACGAACCCTAATCCTAACCCGTACCCTAAACCGAGCCCTAACCTTCAAACTAACCCTAACCCTAACCCTAACCCATACCCTACGCCGTACACGAACCCGTACCCGAACCCGTACCCTAAGCCGTACCCTAACCCTAACCCTAACCCTAACCCTAACCCTAAGCTACCCTTGACTGCTTCTGCCTCCAATAGATTTCCTAAGCACTAGTGTTTTAAGGAACAGGTTAAAAAGAGAATCCTAATGTGATTTCTTGATAATGGGTGTCTTCCTTATCTTCTCCTAGTGTCTAAACTCTTCTCCATGGCTGGACACCCAAATAATATTCCTTGACGTTCTAAGGGGTATCTAGAGAGTGGAATAGGTTTAATAACTACCCTAACCCTAACGCGTGCCCTAACCCTAACCCCTAACCTAACCCTAACACGTACCCTAATCCTAACCCGTAACCTAAACCGAGCCCTAACCCTCAAACTAACCCTAACACTAACCATAACCCATACCCTACGCCGTACCCGAACCCGCACCCGAACCCGTACCCTAAGCCGTACCCTAACCCTAACCCTAACCCTAACCCTAACCCTAAGCTACCCTTGACTGCTTCTGCCTCCAATAGATTTCCTAAGCACTAGTGTTTTAAGGAACAGGTTAAAAAGAGAATCCTATTGTGATTTCAGGATAATGGGTGTGTTCCTTATCTTCTCCTAGTGTCTAAACTCTTCTCCATGGCTGGACCCCCAAATAATATTCCTTGACGTGCTAAGGGGTATCTAGAGAGTGGGATAGGTTTAATAACTACCCTAACCCTAACGCGTACCCTAACCCTAACACGTACCCTAATCCTAACACGTACCCTAAACCGAGCCCTAACCCTCAAACTAACCCTAACCCTAACCCTAACCCATACCCTATGCCGTACCCGAACCCGTACCCTAAGCCTTACCCTAACAATAACCCTAACCCTAACCCTAAGCTACCCTTGACTGCTTCTGCCTCCAATAGATTTCCTAAGCGCTAGTGTTTTAAGGAACAGGTTAAAAAGAGAATCCTAATGTGATTTCTTGATAATGTGTGTGTTACTTATCTTCTCCTAGTGTCTAAACTCTTCTCCATGGCTGGACCCCCAAATAATATTCCTTGACGTGCTAAGTGGTATCTAGAGAGTGGGATAGGTTTAATAACTACCCTAACCCTAACGCGTACCCTAACCCTAACCCCTACCATAACCTTAACACGAACCCTAATCCTAACCCGTACCCTAAACCGAGCCCTAACCTTCAAACTAACCCCAACCCTAACCCATACCCTACGCCGTACACGAACCCGTACCCGAACCCGTACCCTAAGCCGTACCCTAAACCTAACCCTAACCCTAACCCTAACCCTAAGCTTCCCTTGACTGCTTCTGCCTCCAGTAGATTTCCTAAGCACTAGTGTTTTAAGGAACAGGTTAAAAAGAGAATCCTAATGTGATTTCTTGATAATGGGTGTGTTCCTTATCTTCTCCTAGTGTCTAAACTCTTCTCCATGGCTGGACACCCAAATAATATTCCTTGACGTGCTAAGGGGTATCTAGAGAGTGGGATAGGTTTAATAACTACCCTAACCCTAACGCGTACCCTAACCCTCACCCCTACCCTAACCCTAACACGTACCCTAATCCTAACCCGTAACCTAAACCGAGCCCTAACCCTCAAACTAACCCTAACACTAACCCTAACCCATACCCTACGCCGTACCCGAAACCGTACCCAAACCCATACCCTAACACTAACCCTAACCCTAACCCTAACCCTAAGCTACCCTTGACTGCTTCTGCCTCAAATAGATTTCCTAAGCACTAGTGTTTTAAGGAACAGGTTAAAAAGAGAATCCTAATGTGATTTCTTGATAATGGGTGTGTTCCTTATCTTCTCCTAGTGTCTAAACTCTTCTCCATGGCTGGACCCCCAAATAATATTCCTTGACGTGCTAAGGGGTATCTAGAGAGTGGGATAGGTTTAATAACTACCCTAAGCTTAACGCGTACCCTAACCCTAACCCCTACCCTAACCCTAACACGAACCCTAATCCTAACCCGTGCCCTAAACCGAGCCCTAACCTTCAAACTAACCCTAACCCTAACCCTAACCCATACCCTACGCCGTACGCGAACCCGTACCCGAACCCGTACCCTAAGCCGTACCCTAACCCTAACCCTAACCCTAACCCTAACCCTAAGCTACCCTTGACTGCTTCTGCCTCCAATAGATTTCCTAAGCACTAGTGTTTTAAGGAACAGGTTAAAAAGAGAATCCTAATGTGATTTCAGGATAATGGGTGTGTTCCTTATCTTCTCCTAGTGTCTAAACTCTTCTCCATGGCTGGACCCCCAAATAATATTCCTTGACGTGCTAAGGGGTATCTAGAGAGTGGGATAGGTTTAATAACTACCCTAACCTTAACGCGTACCCTAACCCTAACCCCTACCCTAACCCTAACACGAACCCTAATATTAACCCGTGCCCTAAACCGAGCCCTAACCTTCAAACTAACCCTAACCCTAACCCTAACCCATACCCTACGCCGTACGCGAACCCGTACCCGAACCCGTACCCTAAGCCGTACCCTAACCCTAACCCAAACCCTAAGCTACCCTTGACTGCTTCTGCCTCCAATAGATTTCCTAAACACTAGTGTTTTAAGGAACAGGTTAAAAAGAGAATCCTAATGTGATTTCAGGATAATGGGTGTGTTCCTTATCTTCTCCTAGTGTCTAAACTCTTCTCCATGGCTGGACCCCCAAATAATATTCCTTGACGTGCTAAGGGGTATCTAGAGAGTGGGATACGTTTAATAACTACCCTAACCTTAACGCGTACCCTAACCCTAACCCCTACCCTAACCCTAACACGAACCCTAATATTAACCCGTGCCCTAAACCGAGCCCTAACCTTCAAACTAACCCTAACCCTAACCCTAACCCATACCCTACGCCGTACACGAACCCGTACCCGAACCCGTACCCTAAGCCGTACCCTAAACCTAACCCTAACCCTAACCCTAACCCTAAGCTACCCTTGACTGCTTCTGCCTCCAATAGATTTCCTAAGCACTAGTGTTTTAAGGAACAGGTAAAAAAGAGAATCCTAATGTGATTTCTTGATAATGGGTGTGTTCTTTATCTTCTCCTAGTGTCTAAACTCTTCTCCATGGCTGGACACCCTAATAATATTCCTTGACGTGCTAAGGGGTATCTAGAGAGTGGGATAGGTTTAATAACTACCCTAACCCTAACGCGTACCCTAACCCTAACACGTACCCTAACCCTAACCCCTACCCTAACCCGAACACGTACCCTAATCCTAACCCGTACCCTAAACCAAGCCCTAACCCTCAAACTAACCCTAAACCTAACCCTAACCCATACCATACGCCGTACCCGAACCCGTACCCGAACCCGTACACTAAGTCGTACCCTAAAGCTAACCCTAACCCTAACCCTAACCCTAACCCTAAGCTACCCTGGACTGCTTCTGCCTCCAATAGATTTCCTAAGCACTAGTGTTTTAAGGAACAGGTTAAAAAGAGAATCCTAATGTGATTTCTTGATGACGGGTGTGTTCCTTATCTTCTCCTAGTGTCTAAACTCTTCTCCATGGCTGGACCCCCAAATAATATTCCTTGACGTGCTAAGGGGTATCTAGAGAGTGGGATAGGTTTAATAAATACCCTAACCCTAACGCATACCCTAACCCTAACCCCTACCCTATACCTAACACGTACCCTAATCCTAACCCGTACCCTAAACCGAGCCCTAACCCTCAAACTAACCCTAACCCTAACCCTAACCCATACCCTACGCCGTACCCGAAACCGTACCCAAACCCATACCCTAACACTAACCCTAACCCTAACCCTAACCCTAAGCTACCCTTGACTGCTTCTGCCTCAAATAGATTTCCTAAGCACTAGTGTTTTAAGGAACAGGTTAAAAAGAGAATCCTAATGTGATTTCTTGATAATGGGTGTGTTCCTTATCTTCTCCTAGTGTCTAAACTCTTCTCCATGGCTGGACCCCCAAATAATATTCCTTGACGTGCTAAGGGGTATCTAGAGAGTGGGATACGTTTAATAACTACCCTAACCTTAACGCGTACCCTAACCCTAACCCCTACCCTAACCCTAACACGAACCCTAATATTAACCCGTGCCCTAAACCGAGCCCTAACCTTCAAACTAACCCTAACCCTAACCCTAACCCATACCCTACGCCGTACACGAACCCGTACCCGAACCCGTACCCTAAGCCGTACCCTAAACCTAACCCTAACCCTAACCCTAACCCTAAGCTACCCTTGACTGCTTCTGCCTCCAATAGATTTCCTAAGCACTAGTGTTTTAAGGAACAGGTAAAAAAGAGAATCCTAATGTGATTTCTTGATAATGGGTGTGTTCTTTATCTTCTCCTAGTGTCTAAACTCTTCTCCATGGCTGGACACCCTAATAATATTCCTTGACGTGCTAAGGGTTATCTAGAGAGTGGGATAGGTTTAATAACTACCCTAACCCTAACGCGTACCCTAACCCTAACACGTACCCTAACCCTAACCCCTACCCTAACCCGAACACGTACCCTAATCCTAACCCGTACCCTAAACCAAGCCCTAACCCTCAAACTAACCCTAAACCTAACCCTAACCCATACCATACGCCGTACCCGAACCCGTACCCGAACCCGTACACTAAGTCGTACCCTAAAGCTAACCCTAACCCTAACCCTAACCCTAACCCTAAGCTACCCTGGACTGCTTCTGCCTCCAATAGATTTCCTAAGCACTAGTGTTTTAAGGAACAGGTTAAAAAGAGAATCCTAATGTGATTTCTTGATGACGGGTGTGTTCCTTATCTTCTCCTAGTGTCTAAACTCTTCTCCATGGCTGGACCCCCAAATAATATTCCTTGACGTGCTAAGGGGTATCTAGAGAGTGGGATAGGTTTAATAAATACCCTAACCCTAACGCATACCCTAACCCTAACCCCTACCCTATACCTAACACGTACCCTAATCCTAACCCGTACCCTAAACCGAGCCCTAACCCTCAAACTAACCCTAACCCTAACCCTAACCCATACCCTATACCGTACCCGAAACCGTACCCGAACCCGTACCCTAAGCCTTACCCTAACAATAACCCTAACCCTATCCATAACTCTAAGCTACCCTTGACTGCTTCTGCCTCCAATAGATTGCCTAAGCACTAGTGTTTTAAGGAACAGGTTAAAAAGAGAATCCTAATGTGATTTCTTGATAATGGGTGTGTTCCTTATCTTCTCCTAGTGTCTAAACTCTTCTCCATGGCTGGACCCCTAAATAATATTCCTTGACGTGCTAAGGGGTATCTAGAGAGTGGGATAGGTTTAATAACTACCCTTACCCTAACGCGTACCCTAACCCTAACCTCTAACTTAACCCTAACACGTACACTAATCCTAACCCGTAACCTAAACCGAACTCTAACCCTCAAATTAACGCTAACCCTAACCCTAACCCATACCCTACGCCGTACCCGAACCCGTACCCGAACCCGTACCCTAAGCCGTACCCTAACCCTAACCCTAACCCTAACCCTAAGCTACCCTTGACTGCTTCTGCCTCCAATAGATTTCCTAAGCACTAGTGTATTAAGGAACAGGTTAAAAAGAGAATCCTAATGTGATTTCAGGATAATGGGTGTGTTCCTTATCTTCTCCTAGTGTCTAAACTCTTCTCCATGGCTGCACCTCCAAATAATATTCCTTGACGTGCTAAGGGGTATCTAGAGAGTGGGATAGGTTTAATAACTACCCTAAGCTTAACGCGTACCCTAACCCTAACCCCTACCCTAACCCTAACACGAACCCCAATCCTAACCCGTGCCCTAAACCGAGCCCTAAGCTTCAAACTAACCCTAACCCTAACCCTAACCCATACCCTACGCCGTACGCGAACCCGTACCCGAACCCGTACCCTAAGCCGTACCCTAACCCTAACCCTAACCCTAACCCTAACCCTAAGCTACCCTTGACTGCTTCTGCCTCCAATAGATTTCCTAAGAACTAGTGTTTTAAGGAACAGGTTAAAAAGAGAATCCTAATGTGATTTCAGGATAATGGGTGTGTTCCTTATCTTCTCCTAGTGTCTAAACTCTTCTCCATGGCTGGACCCCCAAATAATATTCCTTGACGTGCTAAGGGGTATCTAGAGAGTGGGATAGGTTTAATAACTACCCTAACCTTAACGCGTACCCTAACCCTAACCCCTACCCTAACCCTAACACGAACCCTAATATTAACCCGTGCCCTAAACCGAGCCCTAACCTTCAAACTAAACCTAACCCTAACCCTAACCCATACCCTACGCCGTACACGAACCCGTACCCGAACCCGTACCCTAAGCCGTACCCTAAACCTAACCCTAACCCTAACCCTAACCCTAAGCTACCCTTGACTGCTTCTGCCTCCAATAGATTTCCTAAGCACTAGTGTTTTAAGGAACAGGTAAAAAAGAGAATCCTAATGTGATTTCTTGATAATGGGTGTGTTCTTTATCTTCTCCTAGTGTCTAAATTCTTCTCCATGGCTGGACACCCAAATAATATTCCTTGACGTGCTAAGGGGTATCTAGAGAGTGGGATAGGTTTAATAACTACCCTAACCCTAACGCGTACCCTAACCCTAACACGTACCCTAACCCTAACCCCTACCCTAACCCGAACACGTACCCTAATCCTAACCCGTACCCTAAACCAAGCCCTAACCCTCAAACTAACCCTAACCCTAACCCTAAACCATACCCTACGCCGTACACGAACCCGTACCCGAACCCGTACCCTAAGCCGTACCCTAAACCTAACCCTAACCCTAACCCTAACCCTAAGTTACCCTTGACTGCTTCTGCCTCCAATAGATTTCCTAAGCACTAGTGTTTTAAGGAACAGGTTAAAAAGAGAATCCTAATGTGATTTCTTGATAATGGGTGTGTTCCTTATCTTCTCCTAGTGTCTAAACTCTTCTCCATGGCTGGACCCCCAAATAATATTCCTTGACGTGCTAAGGGGTATCTAGAGAGTGGGATAGGTTTAATAACTACCCTAACCCTAACGCGTACCCTAACCCTAACACGTACCCTAAGCCTAACACCTACCCTAACCCGAACACGTACCCTAATCCTAACCCGTACCCTAAAACAAGACCTAACCCTAACCCTAACCCTAACCCATACCATACGCCGTACCCGAACCCGTACCCGAACCCTTACCCTAAGCCGTACCCTAAAGCTAACCCTAACCCTAACCCTAACCCTAACCCTAAGCTACAGTTGACTGCTTCTGCCTCCAATAGATTTCCTAAGCACTAGTGTTTTAAGGAACAGGTTAAAAAGAGAATCCTAATGTGATTTCTTGATAATGGGTGTGTTCCTTATCTTCTCCTAGTGTCTAAACTCTTCTCCATGGCTGGACACCCAAATAATATTCCTTGACGTGCTAAGGGGTATCTAGAGAGTGGGATAGGTTTAATAACTACCCTAATCCTAACGCGTACCCTAACCCTAACCCCTACCCTAACCCTAACACGTACCCTAATCCTAACCCGAAACCTAAACCGAGCCCTAACCTTCAAACTAACCCTAACCCTAACCCTAACCCATACCCTACGCCGTACACGAACCCGTACCCGAACCCGTACCCTAAGCCGTACCCTAACAATAACCCTAACCCTAACCCTAACCCTAACCCTAAGCTACCCTTGACTGCTTCTGCCTCTAATAGATTTCCTAAGCACTAGTGTTTTAAAGAACAGGTTAAAAAGAGAATCCTAATGTGATTTCTTGATAATGGGTGTGTTCCTTATCTTCTCCTAGTGTCTATACTCTTCTCCATGGCTGGACACCCAAATAATATTCCTTGACGTGCTAAGGGGTATCTAGAGAGTGGGATAGGTTTAATAACTACCCTAACCCTAACGCGTACTCTAACCCTAACCCCTACCACAACCCTAACACGTACCCTAATCCTAACCCGTACCCTAAACCGAGCCCTAACCCTCAAACTAACCCTAACCCTAACCCTAACCCATATCCTACGCCATACCCAAAACCGTACCCGAACCCGTACCCGAAACCGTACCCTAAGCCGTACCCTAACCCTAACCCTAACCCTAAGCTACCCTTGACTGCTTCTGCCTCCAATAGATTTCCTAAGCACTAGTGTTTTAAGGAACAGGTTAAAAAGAGAATCCTAATGTGATTTCTTGATAATGGGTGTGTTCCTTATCTTCTCTAGTGTCTAAACTCTTCTCCATGGCTGGACCCCCAAATAATATTCCTTGACGTGCTAAGGGGTATCTAGAGAGTGGGATAGGTTTAATAAATACCCTAACCCTAACGCATACCCTAAACCTAACCCCTACCCTAACCCTAACACGTACCCTAATCCTAACCCGTACCCTAAACCGAGCCCTAACCCTCAAACTAACCCTAACCCTAACCCTAACCCATACCCTATACCGTACCCGAACCCGTACCCGAACCCTTACCCTAACAATAACCCTAAACCTAACCCTAACCCTAAGCTATCCTTGACTGCTTCTGCCTCCAATAGATTTCCTAAGCACTAGTGTATTAAGGAACAGGTTAAAAAGAGAATCCTAATGTGATTTCAGGATAATGGGTGTGTTCCTTATCTTCTCCTAGTGTCTAAACTCTTCTCCATGGCTGGACCCCCAAATAATATTCCTTGACGTGCTAAGGGGTATCTAGAGAGTGGGATAGGTTTAATAACTACCCTAACCTTAACGCGTACCCTAACCCTAACCCCTACCCTAACCCTAACACGAACCCTAATATTAACCCGTGCCCTAAACCGAGCCCTAACCTTCAAACTAAACCTAACCCTAACCCTAACCCATACCCTACGCCGTACACGAACCCGTACCCGAACCCGTACCCTAAGCCGTACCCTAAACCTAACCCTAACCCTAACCCTAACCCTAAGCTACCCTTGACTGCTTCTGCCTCCAATAGATTTCCTAAGCACTAGTGTTTTAAGGAACAGGTAAAAAAGAGAATCCTAATGTGATTTCTTGATAATGGGTGTGTTCTTTATCTTCTCCTAGTGTCTAAATTCTTCTCCATGGCTGGACACCCAAATAATATTCCTTGACGTGCTAAGGGGTATCTAGAGAGTGGGATAGGTTTAATAACTACCCTAACCCTAACGCGTACCCTAACCCTAACACGTACCCTAACCCTAACCCCTACCCTAACCCGAACACGTACCCTAATCCTAACCCGTACCCTAAACCAAGCCCTAACCCTCAAACTAACCCTAACCCTAACCCTAAACCATACCCTACGCCGTACACGAACCCGTACCCGAACCCGTACCCTAAGCCGTACCCTAAACCTAACCCTAACCCTAACCCTAACCCTAAGTTACCCTTGACTGCTTCTGCCTCCAATAGATTTCCTAAGCACTAGTGTTTTAAGGAACAGGTTAAAAAGAGAATCCTAATGTGATTTCTTGATAATGGGTGTGTTCCTTATCTTCTCCTAGTGTCTAAACTCTTCTCCATGGCTGGACCCCCAAATAATATTCCTTGACGTGCTAAGGGGTATCTAGAGAGTGGGATAGGTTTAATAACTACCCTAACCCTAACGCGTACCCTAACCCTAACACGTACCCTAAGCCTAACACCTACCCTAACCCGAACACGTACCCTAATCCTAACCCGTACCCTAAAACAAGACCTAACCCTAACCCTAACCCTAACCCATACCATACGCCGTACCCGAACCCGTACCCGAACCCTTACCCTAAGCCGTACCCTAAAGCTAACCCTAACCCTAACCCTAACCCTAACCCTAAGCTACAGTTGACTGCTTCTGCCTCCAATAGATTTCCTAAGCACTAGTGTTTTAAGGAACAGGTTAAAAAGAGAATCCTAATGTGATTTCTTGATAATGGGTGTGTTCCTTATCTTCTCCTAGTGTCTAAACTCTTCTCCATGGCTGGACACCCAAATAATATTCCTTGACGTGCTAAGGGGTATCTAGAGAGTGGGATAGGTTTAATAACTACCCTAATCCTAACGCGTACCCTAACCCTAACCCCTACCCTAACCCTAACACGTACCCTAATCCTAACCCGAAACCTAAACCGAGCCCTAACCTTCAAACTAACCCTAACCCTAACCCTAAACCATACCCTACGCCGTACACGAACCCGTACCCGAACCCGTACCCTAAGCCGTACCCTAACAATAACCCTAACCCTAACCCTAACCCTAACCCTAAGCTACCCTTGACTGCTTCTGCCTCTAATAGATTTCCTAAGCACTAGTGTTTTAAAGAACAGGTTAAAAAGAGAATCCTAATGTGATTTCTTGATAATGGGTGTGTTCCTTATCTTCTCCTAGTGTCTATACTCTTCTCCATGGCTGGACACCCAAATAATATTCCTTGACGTGCTAAGGGGTATCTAGAGAGTGGGATAGGTTTAATAACTACCCTAACCCTAACGCGTACTCTAACCCTAACCCCTACCACAACCCTAACACGTACCCTAATCCTAACCCGTACCCTAAACCGAGCCCTAACCCTCAAACTAACCCTAACCCTAACCCTAACCCATATCCTACGCCATACCCAAAACCGTACCCGAACCCGTACCCGAAACCGTACCCTAAGCCGTACCCTAACCCTAACCCTAACCCTAAGCTACCCTTGACTGCTTCTGCCTCCAATAGATTTCCTAAGCACTAGTGTTTTAAGGAACAGGTTAAAAAGAGAATCCTAATGTGATTTCTTGATAATGGGTGTGTTCCTTATCTTCTCTAGTGTCTAAACTCTTCTCCATGGCTGGACCCCCAAATAATATTCCTTGACGTGCTAAGGGGTATCTAGAGAGTGGGATAGGTTTAATAAATACCCTAACCCTAACGCATACCCTAAACCTAACCCCTACCCTAACCCTAACACGTACCCTAATCCTAACCCGTACCCTAAACCGAGCCCTAACCCTCAAACTAACCCTAACCCTAACCCTAACCCATACCCTATACCGTACCCGAACCCGTACCCGAACCCTTACCCTAACAATAACCCTAAACCTAACCCTAACCCTAAGCTATCCTTGACTGCTTCTGCCTCCAATAGATTTCCTAAGCACTAGTGTATTAAGGAACAGGTTAAAAAGAGAATCCTAATGTGATTTCAGGATAATGGGTGTGTTCCTTATCTTCTCCTAGTGTTTAAACTCTTCTCCATGGCTGGACCTCCAAATAATATTCCTTGACGTGCTAAGGGGTATCTAGAGAGTGGGATAGGTTTAATAACTACCCTAACCCTAACGCGTACCCTAACCCTAACACCTACCCTAACCCTAACACGAACCCTAATCCTAACCCGTGCCCTAAACCGAGCCCTAACCTTCAAACTAACCCTAACCCTAACCCTAACCCATACCCTACGCCGTACATGAACCCGTACCCGAACCCGTACCCTAAGCCGTACCCTAACCCTAACCCTAACCCTAATCCTAAGCTACCCTTGACTGCTTCTGCCTCCAATAGATTTCCTAAGCACTAGTGTTTTAAGGAACAGGTTAAAAAGAGAATCCTAATGTGATTTCTTGATAATGGGTGTATTCCTTATCTTCTCCTAGTGTCTAAACTCTTCTCCATGGCTGGACCCCCAAATAATATTCCTTGACGTGCTAAGGGGTATCTAGAGAGTGGGATAGGTTTAATAACTACCCTAACCCTAACCCCTACCATAAACTTAACACGAACCCTAATCCTAAACCGTACGCTAAACCGAGCCCTAACCTTCAAACTAACCCTAACCCTAACCCATACCCTACGCCGTACACGAACCCGTAACCGAACCCGTACCCTAAGCCGTACCCTAACCCTAACCCTAACCCTAACCCTAACCCTAAGCTACCCTTGACTGCTTCTGCCTCCAATAGATTTCCTAAGCACTAGTGTTTTAAGGAACAGGTTAAAAAGAGAATCCTAATGTGATTTCTTGATAATGGGTGTGTTCCTTATCTTCTCCTAGTGTCTAAACTCTTCTCCATTGCTGGACCCCCAAATAATATTCCTTGATGTGCGAAGGGGTATCTAGAGAGTGGGATAGGTTTAATAACTACCCTAACCCTAACGCGTAACCTAACACTAACACGTACCCTAACCCTAACCCCTACCCTAACCCGAACACGTAACCTAATCCTAACCCGTACCCTAAACCAAGCCCTAACCCTCAAACTAACCCTAACCCTAACACTAACCCATACCATACGCCGTATCCGAACCCGTACCCGAAACCGTACCCTAAGCCGTACCCTAAAGCTAACCCTAACCCTAACCCTAACCCTAAACCTAAGCTACCCTTGACTGCTTCTGCCTCCAATAGATTTCCTAAGCACTAGTGTTTTAAGGAACAGGTTAAAAAGAGAATCCTAATGTGATTTCTTGATAATGGGTGTGTTCCTTATCTTCTCCTAGTGTCTAAACTCTTCTCCATGGCTGGACACCCAAATAATATTCCTTGACGTGCTAAGGGGTATCTAGAGATTGGGATAGGTTTAATAACTACCCTAACCCTAACGCGTACCCTAAACCTAACCCCTACCCTAACCCTAACACGTACCCTAATCCTAACCCGTAACCTAAACCGAGCCCTAACCCTCAAACTAACCCTAACCCTAACCCTAACCCATACACTACGCCGTACCCGAAACCATACCCAAACCCGTACCCTAACCCTAACCCTAACCCTAACCCTAACCCTAAGCTACCCTTGACTGCTTCTGCCTCCAATAGATTTCCTAAGCACTAGTGATTTAAGGAACAGGTTAAAAAGAGAATCCTAATGTGATTTCTTGATAATGGGTGTGTTCCTTATCTTCTCCTAGTGTCTAAACTCTTCTCCATGGCTGGACACCCAAATAATATTCCTTGACGTGCTAAGGGGTATCTAGAGAGTGGGATAGGTTTAATAACTAACCTAACCCTAACGCGTACCCTAACCCTAACCCCTACCCTAACCCTAACACGTACCCTAATCCTAACCCGTAACCTAAACCGAGCCCGAACTCTCAAACTAACCCTAACCCTAACCCTAACCCATACCCTACGCCGTACCCGAACCCGTACCCAAACCCGTACCCTAACACTAACCCTAACCCTAACCCTAAGCTACCCTTGACTGCTTCTGCCTCAAATAGATTTCCTAAGCACTAGTGTTTTAAGGAACAGGTTAAAAAGAGAATCCTAATGTGATTTCTTGATAATGGGTGTGTTCCTTATCTTCTCCTAGTGTCTAAACTCTTCTCTATGGCTGTACCCCCAAATAATATTCCTTGACGTGCTAAGGGGTATCTAGAGAGTGGGATAGGTTTAATAACTACCCTTACCCTAACGCGTAACCTAACCCTAACACGTACCCTAACCCTAACCCCTACCCTAACACGAACACGTACCCTAATCCTAACCCGTACCCTAAACCAAGCCCTAACCCTCAAACTAACCCTAACCCTAACCCTAACCCATACCATAAGCCGTACCCGAACCCGTACCCGAACCCGTACCCTAAGCCGTACCCTAAGCCATACCCTAACCCTAACCCTAACCCTAAGCTACCCTTGACTGCTTCTGCCTCCAATAGATTTCCTAAGCACTAGTGTTTTAAGGAACAGGTTAAAAAGAGAATCCTAATGTGATTTCTTGATAATGGCTGTGTTCCTTATCTTTTCCTAGTGTCTAAACTCTTCTCCATGGCTGGACCCCCAAATAATATTCCTTGACGTGCTAAGGGGTATCTAGTGAGTGGGATAGGTTTAATAACTAACGTAACCCTAACGCGTACCCTAACCCTAACCCCTATCATAACCCTAACACGTACCCTTATCCTACCCCGTACCCTAAACCGAGCCCTAACCCTCAAACTAACCCTAACCCTAACCCTAACCCATACCCTATACCGTACCCGAACCCGTACCCGAACCCGTACCCTAAGCCTTACCCTAACCCTAACCCTAACCCTAACCCTAACCCTAAGCTAACCTTGGCTGCTTCTGCCTCCAATAGATTTCCTAAGCACTAGTGTTTTAAGGAACAGGTTAAAAAGAGAATCCTAATGTGATTTCTTGATAATGGGTGTGTTCCTTATCTTCTCCTAGTGTCTAAACTCTTCTCCATGGCTGGACCCCCAAATAATATTCCTTGACGTGCTAAGGGGTATCTAGAGAGTGGGATAGGTTTAATAACTACCCTAACCCTAACGCGTATCCTAACCCTAACCTCTACCCTAACCCTAACACGTACACTAATCCTAACCCGTAACCTAAACCGAGCCCTAACCCTCAAACTAACCCTCAACCTAACCCGAACCCATACCCTACGCCATACCCAAACCCGTACCCGAACCCGTACCAGAAACCGTACCCTAAGCCGTACCCTAACTCTAACCCTAACCCTAACCCTAACCCTAAGCTACCCTTGACTGCTTCTGCCTCCAATAGATTTCCTAAGCACTAGTGTACTAAGGAACAGGTTAAAAAGAGAATCCTAATGTGATTTCAGGATAATGGGTGTGTTCCTTATCTTCTCCTAGTGTCTAAACTCTTCTCCATGGCTGGACACCCAAATAATATTCCTTGACGTGCTAAGGGGTATCTAGAGAGTGGGATAGGTTTAATAACTACCCTAACCCTAACGCGTACCCGATCCCTAACCCCTACGCTAACCCTAACACGAACCCTAATCCTAACCCGTACCCTAAACCGAGCCCTAACCTTCAAACTAACCCTAACCCTAACCCTAACCCATACCCTACGCCGTACACGAACCCGTACCCGAACCCGTACCCTAAGCCGTACCCTAACCCTAACCCTAACCCTAACCCTAACCCTAAGCTACTCTTGACTGCTTCTGCCTCCAATAGATTTCCTAAGCACTAGTGTTTTAAGGAACAGGTTAAAAAGAGAATCCTAATGTGATTTCTTGATAATGGGTGTCTTCCTTATCTTCTCCTAGTGTCTAAACTCTTCTCCATGGCTGGACACCCAAATAATATTCCTTGACGTGCTAAGGGGTATCTAGAGAGTGGAATAGGTTTAATAACTACCCTAACCCTAACGCGTGCCCTAACCCTAACCCCTAACCTAACCCTAACACGTACCCTAATCCTAACCCGTAACCTAAACCGAGCCCTAACCCTCAAACTAACCCTAACACTAACCATAACCCATACCCTACGCCGTACCCGAACCCGCACCCGAACCCGTACCCTAAGCCGTACCCTAACCCTAACCCTAACCCTAACCCTAACCCTAAGCTACCCTTGACTGCTTCTGCCTCCAATAGATTTCCTAAGCACTAGTGTTTTAAGGAACAGGTTAAAAAGAGAATCCTATTGTGATTTCAGGATAATGGGTGTGTTCCTTATCTTCTCCTAGTGTCTAAACTCTTCTCCATGGCTGGACCCCCAAATAATATTCCTTGACGTGCTAAGGGGTATCTAGAGAGTGGGATAGGTTTAATAACTACCCTAACCCTAACGCGTACCCTAACCCTAACACGTACCCTAATCCTAACACGTACCCTAAACCGAGCCCTAACCCTCAAACTAACCCTAACCCTAACCCTAACCCATACCCTATGCCGTACCCGAACCCGTACCCTAAGCCTTACCCTAACAATAACCCTAACCCTAACCCTAAGCTACCCTTGACTGCTTCTGCCTCCAATAGATTTCCTAAGCGCTAGTGTTTTAAGGAACAGGTTAAAAAGAGAATCCTAATGTGATTTCTTGATAATGTGTGTGTTACTTATCTTCTCCTAGTGTCTAAACTCTTCTCCATGGCTGGACCCCCAAATAATATTCCTTGACGTGCTAAGTGGTATCTAGAGAGTGGGATAGGTTTAATAACTACCCTAACCCTAACGCGTACCCTAACCCTAACCCCTACCATAACCTTAACACGAACCCTAATCCTAACCCGTACCCTAAACCGAGCCCTAACCTTCAAACTAACCCCAACCCTAACCCATACCCTACGCCGTACACGAACCCGTACCCGAACCCGTACCCTAAGCCGTACCCTAAACCTAACCCTAACCCTAACCCTAACCCTAAGCTTCCCTTGACTGCTTCTGCCTCCAGTAGATTTCCTAAGCACTAGTGTTTTAAGGAACAGGTTAAAAAGAGAATCCTAATGTGATTTCTTGATAATGGGTGTGTTCCTTATCTTCTCCTAGTGTCTAAACTCTTCTCCATGGCTGGACACCCAAATAATATTCCTTGACGTGCTAAGGGGTATCTAGAGAGTGGGATAGGTTTAATAACTACCCTAACCCTAACGCGTACCCTAACCCTCACCCCTACCCTAACCCTAACACGTACCCTAATCCTAACCCGTAACCTAAACCGAGCCCTAACCCTCAAACTAACCCTAACACTAACCCTAACCCATACCCTACGCCGTACCCGAAACCGTACCCAAACCCATACCCTAACACTAACCCTAACTCTAACCCTAACCCTAAGCTACCCTTGACTGCTTCTGCCTCAAATAGATTTCCTAAGCACTAGTGTTTTAAGGAACAGGTTAAAAAGAGAATCCTAATGTGATTTCTTGATAATGGGTGTGTTCCTTATCTTCTCCTAGTGTCTAAACTCTTCTCCATGGCTGGACCCCCAAATAATATTCCTTGACGTGCTAAGGGGTATCTAGAGAGTGGGATAGGTTTAATAACTACCCTAAGCTTAACGCGTACCCTAACCCTAACCCCTACCCTAACCCTAACACGAACCCTAATCCTAACCCGTGCCCTAAACCGAGCCCTAACCTTCAAACTAACCCTAACCCTAACCCTAACCCATACCCTACGCCGTACGCGAACCCGTACCCGAACCCGTACCCTAAGCCGTACCCTAACCCTAACCCTAACCCTAACCCTAACCCTAAGCTACCCTTGACTGCTTCTGCCTCCAATAGATTTCCTAAGCACTAGTGTTTTAAGGAACAGGTTAAAAAGAGAATCCTAATGTGATTTCAGGATAATGGGTGTGTTCCTTATCTTCTCCTAGTGTCTAAACTCTTCTCCATGGCTGGACCCCCAAATAATATTCCTTGACGTGCTAAGGGGTATCTAGAGAGTGGGATAGGTTTAATAACTACCCTAACCTTAACGCGTACCCTAACCCTAACCCCTACCCTAACCCTAACACGAACCCTAATATTAACCCGTGCCCTAAACCGAGCCCTAACCTTCAAACTAACCCTAACCCTAACCCTAACCCATACCCTACGCCGTACGCGAACCCGTACCCGAACCCGTACCCTAAGCCGTACCCTAACCCTAACCCAAACCCTAAGCTACCCTTGACTGCTTCTGCCTCCAATAGATTTCCTAAGCACTAGTGTTTTAAGGAACAGGTTAAAAAGAGAATCCTAATGTGATTTCAGGATAATGGGTGTGTTCCTTATCTTCTCCTAGTGTCTAAACTCTTCTCCATGGCTGGACCCCCAAATAATATTCCTTGACGTGCTAAGGGGTATCTAGAGAGTGGGATACGTTTAATAACTACCCTAACCTTAACGCGTACCCTAACCCTAACCCTAACACGAACCCTAATATTAACCCGTGCCCTAAACCGAGCCCTAACCTTCAAACTAACCCTAACCCTAACCCTAACCCATACCCTACGCCGTACACGAACCCGTACCCGAACCCGTACCCTAAGCCGTACCCTAAACCTAACCCTAACCCTAACCCTAAGCTACCCTTGACTGCTTCTGCCTCCAATAGATTTCCTAAGCACTAGTGTTTTAAGGAACAGGTAAAAAAGAGAATCCTAATGTGATTTCTTGATAATCGGTGTGTTCTTTATCTTCTCCTAGTGTCTAAACTCTTCTCCATGGCTGGACACCCTAATAATATTCCTTGACGTGCTAAGGGGTATCTAGAGAGTGGGATAGGTTTAATAACTACCCTAACCCTAACGCGTACCCTAACCCTAACACGTACCCTAACCCTAACCCCTACCCTAACCCGAACACGTACCCTAATCCTAACCCGTACCCTAAACCAAGCCCTAACCCTCAAACTAACCCTAAACCTAACCCTAACCCATACCATACGCCGTACCCGAACCCGTACCCGAACCCGTACACTAAGTCGTACCCTAAAGCTAACCCTAACCCTAACCCTAACCCTAACCCTAAGCTACCCTTGACTGCTTCTGCCTCCAATAGATTTCCTAAGCACTAGTGTTTTAAGGAACAGGTTAAAAAGAGAATCCTAATGTGATTTCTTGATGACGGGTGTGTTCCTTATCTTCTCCTAGTGTCTAAACTCTTCTCCATGGCTGGACCCCCAAATAATATTCCTTGACGTGCTAAGGGGTATCTAGAGAGTGGGATAGGTTTAATAAATACCCTAACCCTAACGCATACCCTAACCCTAACCCCTACCCTATACCTAACACGTACCCTAATCCTAACCCGTACCCTAAACCGAGCCCTAACCCTCAAACTAACCCTAACCCTAACCCTAACCCATACCCTATACCGTACCCGAAACCGTACCCGAACCCGTACCCTAAGCCTTACCCTAACAATAACCCTAACCCTATCCATAACTCTAAGCTACCCTTGAATGCTTCTGCCTCCAATAGATTTCCTAAGCACTAGTGTTTTTAGGAACAGGTTAAAAAGAGAATCCTAATGTGATTTCTTGATAATGGGTGTGTTCCTTATCTTCTCCTAGTGTCTAAACTCTTCTCCATGGCTGGACCCCCAAATAATATTCCTTGACGTGCTAAGGGGTATCTAGAGAGTGGGATAGGTTTAATAACTACCCTTACCCTAACGCGTACCCTAACCCTAACCTCTACCTTAACCCTAACACGTACACTAATCCTAACCCGTAACCTAAACCGAGCCCTAACCCTCAAATTAACCCTAACCCTAACCCTAACCCATACCCTACGCCGTACCCGAACCCGTACCCGAACCCGTACCCTAAGCCGTACCCTAACCCTAACCCTAACCCTAACCCTAACCCTAAGCTACCCTTGACTGCTTCTGCCTCCAATAGATTTCCTAAGCACTAGTGTATTAAGGAACAGGTTAAAAAGAGAATCCTAATGTGATTTCAGGATAATGGGTGTGTTCCTTATCTTCTCCTAGTGTCTAAACTCTTCTCCATGGCTGGACCCCCAAATAATATTCCTTGACGTGCTAAGGGGTATCTAGAGAGTGGGATAGGTTTAATAACTACCCTAAGCTTAACGCGTACCCTAACCGTAACCCCTACCCTAACCCTAACACGAACCCTAATCCTAACCCGTGCCCTAAACCGAGCCCTAAGCTTCAAACTAACCCTAACCCTAACCCTAACACATACCCTACGCCGTACACGAACCCGTACCCGAACCCGTACCCTAAGCCGTACCCTAACCCTAACCCTAACCCTAACCCTAACCCTAAGCTACCCTTGACTGCTTCTGCCTCCAATAGATTTCCTAAGCACTAGTGTTTTAAGGAACAGGTTAAAAAGAGAATCCTAATGTGATTTCAGGATAATGGGTGTGTTCCTTATCGTCTCCTAGTGTCTAAACTCTTCTCCATGGCTGGACCCCCAAATAATATTCCTTGACGTGCTAAGGGGTATCTAGAGAGTGGGATAGGTTTAATAACTACCCTAACCTTAACGCGTACCCTAACCCTAACCCCTACCCTAACCCTAACACGAACCCTAATATTAACCCGTGCCCTAAACCGAGCCCTAACCTTCAAACTAAACCTAACCCTAACCCTAACCCATACCCTACGCCGTACACGAACCCGTACCCGAACCCGTACCCTAAGCCGTACCCTAACCCTAACCCTAACCCTAACCCTAACCCTAAGCTACCCTTGACTGCTTCTGCCTCCAATAGATTTCCTAAGCACTAGTGTTTTAAGGAACAGGTTAAAAAGAGAATCATAATGTGATTTCTTGATAATGGGTGTGTTCCTTATCTTCTCCTAGTGTCTAAACTCTTCTCCATGGCTGGACCCCAAAATAATATTCCTTGACGTGCTAAGGGGTATCTAGAGAGTGGGATAGGTTTAATAACTACCCTAACCCTAACGCGTACCCTAACCCTAACCCCTACCCTAACCCTAACACGAACCCTAATCCTAACCCGTACCCTAAACCGAGACCTAACCTTCAAACTAACCCTTACCCTAACCCTAACCCATACCCTACGCCGTACACGAACCCGTACCCGAACCCGTACCCTAAGCTGTACCCTAACCCTAACCCTAACCCTAACCCTAACCCTAAGCTACCCTTGACTGCTTCTGCCTCCAATAGATTTCCTAAGCACTAGTGTTTTAAGGAACAGGTTAAAAAGAGAATCCTAATGTGATTTCTTGATAATGCGTGTGTTCCTTATCTTCTCCTACTGTCTAAACTCTTCTCCATGGCTGGACCCCCAAATAATATTCCTTGACGTGCTAAGCGGTATCTAGGGAGTGGGATAGGTTTAATAACTACCCTAACCGTAACGTGTACCCTAACCCTAACCCCTACCCTAACCCTAACAAGTACCCTAATCCTAACCCGTACCCTAAACCGAGCCCTAACCCTCAAACTAACCCTAACCCTAACCCTAAAACATACCCTATGCCGTACCCGAACCCGTACCCTAAGCCTTACCCTAACAATAACCCTAACCCTAACCCTAAGCTACCCTTGACTGCTTCTGCCTCCAATAGATTTCCTAAGCACTAGTGTTTTAAGGAACAGGGTAAAAAGAGAATCCTAATGTGATTTCTTGATAATGGGTGTGTTCCTTATCTTCTCCTAGTGTCTAAACTCTTCTCCATGTCTGGACCCCCAAATAATATTCCTTGACGTGCTAAGGGGTATCTAGACAGTGGGAGAGGTTTAATAACTACCCTAACCCTAACGCGTACCCTAACCCTAACACGTACCCTAATCCTAACCCGTACCCTAAACCGAGCCCTAACCCTCAAATTAACCCTAACCCTAACCCTAACCCATACCCTACGCCGTACCCGAACCCGTACCCTAAACGGTACCCTAAAGCTAACCCTAACCCTAACCCTAACCCTAAGCTACCCTTGACTGCTTCTGCCTCCAATAGATTTCCTAAGCACTAGTGAATTAAGGAACAGGTTAAAAAGAGAAACCTATTGTGATTTCAGGATAATGGGTGTGTTCCTTATCTTCTCCTAGTGTCTAAACTCTTCTCCATGGCTGGAACCCCAAATAATATTCCTTGACGTGGTAAGGGGTATCTAGAGAGTGGGATAGGTTTAATAACTACCCTAACCCTAACGCGTACCCTAACCCTATCCCCTACCCTAACCCTAACACGTACCCTAATGCTAACCCGTACCCTAAACCGAGCCCTAACCCTCAAACTAACCCTAACCCTAACCCTAACCCATACCCTACGCCGTACCCGAACCCGTACCCGAAACCGAACCCTAAGCCGTACCCTAACACTAACCCTAACCCTAACCCTAACCCTAAGCTACCCTTGACTGCTTCTGCCTCCAATAGATTTCCTAAGCACTAGTGTTTTAAGGAACAGGTTAAAAAGTGAATCCTAATGTGATTTCTTGATAATGGGTGTGTTCCTTTTCTTCTCCTAGTGTCTAAACTCTTCTCCATGGCTGGACCCCCAAATAATATTCCTTGACTTGCTAAGTGTTATCTAGAGAGTGGGATAGGTTTAATAACTACCCTAACCCTAACGCGTACCCTAACCCTAACCCCTACCCTAACCCTAACAAGTACCCTAATCCTAACCCGTACCCTAAACCGAGCCCTAACCCTCAAACTAACCCTAACCCTAACCCTAACCCATACCCTACGCCGTACCCGATCCCGTACCCGAACCCGTACCCTAAGGCGTACCTTAACCCTAACCCTAACCCTAACCCTAACCCTAACCCTAAGCTACCCTTGACTGCTTCTGCCTCCAATAGATTTCCTAAGCACTAGTGTTTTAAGGAAAAGGTTAAAAAGAGAATCCTAATGTGATTTCTTGATAAAGGGTGTGTTCCTTATCTTCTCCTAGTGTCTAAACTCTTCTCCCTGGCTGGACCCCAAATAATATTCCTTGACGTGCTAAGGGGTATCTAGAGAGTGGGATAGGTTTAATAACTACCCTAACCCTAACACGTACCCTAACCCTAACGCGTACCCTAACCCTAACACGTACCCTAATCCTAACCCGTACCCTAAACCGAGCCCTAACCCTCAAATTAACCCTAACCCTAACCCTAACCCATACCCTATGCCGTACCCGAACCCGTACCCTAAGCGGTACCATAAAGATAACCCTAATCCTAACCCTAACCCTAACCCTAAGCTACCCTTGACTGCTTCTGCCTCCAATAGATTTCCTAAGCACTAGTGTTTTAAGGAACAGGTTAAAAAGAGAATCCTAATGTGATTTCAGGATAATGGGTGTGTTCCTTATCTTCTCCTAGTGTCTAAACTCTTCTCCATTGCTGGACCCCCAAATAATATTCCTTCACGTGCTAAGGGGTATCTAGAGAGTGGGATAGGTTTAATAACTACCCTAACCCTAACGCGTACCCTAACCCTAAACCCTACCCTAACACTAACACGAACCCTAATCCTAACCCTTACCCTAAACCGAGCCCTAACGTTCAAACTAACCCTAACCCTAACCCTAACTCATACCCTACGCCGTACACGAACCCTTACCCGAACCCGTACCCTAAGCCGTACCCTAACCCTAACCCTAAACCTAACCCTAACCCTAACCCTAAGCTACCCTTGACTGCTTCTGCCTCCAATAGATTTCCTAAGCACTAGTATTTTAAGGAACAGGTTAAAAAGAGAATCCTAATGTGATTTCTTGATAATGGGTGTGTTCCTTATCTTCTCCTAGTGTCTAAACTCTTCTCCATGGCTGGACACCCAAATAATATTCCTTGACGTGCTAAGGAGTATCTAGAGAGTGGGATAGGTTTAATAACTACCCTAACCCTAACGCGTATCCTAACCCTAACCCCTAACCTAACCCTAACACGTACCCTAATCCTAACCCGTAACCTAAACCGAGCCCTAACCCTCAAACTATCCCTAACCCTAACCCTAACCCATACCCTACGCCGTACCCGAACCCGTACCCGAACCCGTACCCTAAGCCGTACCCTAACCCTAACCCTAACCCTTAGCTACCCTTGACTGCTTCTGCCTCCAATAGATTTCCTAAGCACTAGTGTTTTAAGGAACAGGTTAAAAAGAGAATCCTAATGTGTTTTCTTGATAATGGGTGTGTTCCTTATCTTCTCCTAGTGTCTAAACTCTTCTCCATGGCTGGACCCCCAAATAATATTCCTTGACGTGCTAAGGGGTATCTAGGGAGTGGGATAGGTTTAATAACTACCCTAACCCTAATGCGTACCCTATCCCTAACCCCTACCCTAACCCTAACACGTACCCTAATCCTAACCCGTACCCTAAACCGAGCCCTAACCCTCAAACTAACCCTAACCCTAACCCTAACCCATACCCTATGCCGTACCCGAACCCGTACCCGAACCCGTACTCTAAGCCGTACCCTAACCCTAACCCTAACCCTAACCCTAAACCTAAGCTACCCTTGACTGCTTCTGCCTCCAATAGATTTCCTAAGCACTAGTGTATTAAGGAACAGGTTAAAAAGAGAATCCTAATGTGATTTCAGGATAATGGGTGTGTTCCTTATCTTCTCCTAGTTTCTAAACTCTTCTCCATGGCTGGAACCCCAAATAATATTCCTTGACGTGCTAAGGGGTATCTAGAGGGTGGGATAGGTTTAATAACTACCCTAACACTAACGCGTACCCTAACCCTAACCCCTACCCTAACCCTAACACGAACCCTAATCCTAACCCGTACCCTAAACCGAGCCCTAACCTTCAAACTAATCCTAACCCTAACCCTAACCCATACCCTACGCCGTACCCGGACACGTACCCGAACCCGTACCCTAACACTAACCCTAACCCTAAACCTAACCCTAACCCTATGCTACCCTTGACTGCTTCTGCCTCCAATAGATTTCCTAAGCACTAGTGTTTTAAGGAACAGGTTAAAAAGAGAATCCTAATGTGATTTCTTGATAATGGGTGTGTTCATTATCTTCTCCTAGTGTCTAAACTCTTCTCCATGGCTGGACCCCCAAATAATATTCCTTGACGTGCTAAGGGGTATCTAGAGAGTGGGATAGGTTTAATAACTACCCTAACCCTAACGCGTACCCTAACCCTAACACGTACCCTAATCCTAACCCGTACCCTAAACCTAGCCCTAACCCTCAAACTAACCCTAACCCTAACCCTAAACCATACCCTATGCCGTACCCGAACCCGTACCCTAAGCCGTACCCTAAAGCTAACCCTAACCCTAACCCTAAGCTACCCTTTACTGCTTCTGCCTCCAATAGATTTCCTAAGCACTAGTGTTTTAAGGAACAGGTTAAAAATAGAATCCTAATGTGATTTCTTGATAATGGGTGTGTTCCTTATCTTCTCCTAGTGTCTAAACTCTTCTCCATGGCTGGACACCCAAATAATATTCCTTGACGTGCTAAGGGGTATCTAGAGAGTGGGATAGGTTTAATAACTACCCAAACCCTAACGCGTACCCTATCCCTAACCTCTACCTTAACCCTAACACGTACACTAATCCTAACCCGTAACCTAAACCGAGCCCTAACCCTCAAACTAACCCTCAACCTAACCCGAACCCATACCCTACGCCGTACCCGAACCCGTACCCGAACCCGTAACCTAAGCCGTACCCTAACCCTAACCGTAACCCTAACCCTAACACTAAGCTACCCTTGACTGCTTCTGCCTCCAATAGATTTCCTAAGCAATAGTGTTTTAAGGAATAGGTTAAAAAGAGAATCCTAATGTGATTTCTTGATAATGTGTGTGTTCCTTATCTTCTCCTAGTGTCTAAACTCTTCTCCATGGCTGGACCCCCAAATAATATTCCTTGACGTGCTAAGTGGTATCTAGAGAGTGGGATAGGTGTAATAACTACCCTAACCCTAACGCATACCCTAACCCTAACACGTACACTAATCCTAACCCGTAACCTAAACCGAGCCCTAACCCTCAAACTAACCCTAACCCTAATCCTAACCCATACCCTACGCCGTACCCGAACCCGTACCCGAACCCGTACCCTAAGTCGTACCCTAACCCTAACCCTAACCCTAACCCTAACCCTAAGCTACCCTTGACTGCTTCTGCCTCCAATAGATTTCCTAAGCACTAGTGTACTAAGGAACAGGTTAAAAAGAGAATCCTAATGTGATTTCAGGATAATGGGTGTGTTCCTTATCTTCTCCTAGTGTCTAAACTCTTCTCCATGGCTGGACACCCAAATAATATTCCTTGTCGTGCTAAGGGGTATCTAGATAGTGGGATAGGTTTAATAACTACCCTAACCCTAACGCGTACCCGAACCCTAACCCCTACCCTAACCCTAACACGAACCCTAATCCTAACCCGTACCCTAAACCGAGACCTAACCTTCAAACTAACCCTAACCCTAACCCTAACCCATACCCTACGCCGTACACGAACCCGAACCCGAACCCGTACCCTAAGCCGTACCCTAACCCTAACCCTAACCCTAACCCTAAACCTAAGCTACCCTTGACTGCTTCTGCCTCCAATAGATTTCCTAAGCACTAGTGTTTTAAGGAACAGGTTAAAAAGAGAATCCTAATGTGATTTCTTGATAATGCGTGTGTTCCTTATCTTCTCCTACTGTCTAAACTCTTCTCCATGGCTGGACCCGCAAATAATATTCCTTGACGTGCTAAGCGGTATCTAGGGAGTGGGATAGGTTTAATAACTACCCTAACCCTAACGCGTACCCTAACCCTAACGCGTACCCTAACCCTAACCCCTACCCTAACCTTAACACGTACCCTAATCCTAACCCGTACCCTAAACCGAGCCCTAACCCTCAAAAAACCCTAACCCTAACCCTAACCCATACCCTACACCGTACCCGAAACCGTACCCGAACCCGTACCTTAAGCCGTACCCTAACCCTAACCCTAACCCTAACCCTAAGCTACTCTTGACTGCTTCTGCCTGCAATAGATTTCCTAAGCACTCATGTTTTAAGGAACAGGTTAAAAAGAGAATCCTAATGTGATTCTTGATAATGGGTGTGTTCCTTATCTTCTCCTAGTGTCTAAACTCTTCTCCATGGCTGGACCCCCAAATAATATATCTTGACGTGCTAAGGGGTATCTAGAGAGGGGGATAGGTTTAATAACTACCCTAATCCTAACGCGTACCCTATCCCTAACCGCTACCCTAACCCTAACACGTACCCTAAACCGAGCCCTAACCCTCAAACTAACCCTAACCCTAACCCTAACCCTAACCCATACCCTACGCCGTACCCGAACCCGTACCCGAACCCGTACCCTAACACTAACCCTAACCCTAACCCTAACCCTAACCCTAAGCTACCCTTGACTGCTTCTGCCTCCAATAGATTTCCTAAGCACTAGTGTTTTAAGGAACAGGTGAAAAAGAGAATCCTAATGTGATTTCAGGATAATGGGTGTGTTCCTTATCTTCTCCTAGTGTCTAAACTCTTCTCCATTGCTGGACCCCCAAATAATATTCCTTGACGTGCTAAGGGGTATCTAGAGAGTGGGTTAGGTTTAATAACTACCCTAACCCTAACGCGTACCCTAACCCTAACCCCTACCCTAACCCTAACACGAACCCTAATCCTAACCGAGCCCTAACCCTCAAACTAAACCTAACCCTAACCCTAACCCATACCCTATGCCGTACCCGAACCCGTACCCTAAGCCTTACCCTAACAATAACCCGAACCCTAACCCTAAGCTACCCTTGACTGCTTCTGCCTCCAATAGATTTCCTAAGCACTAGTGTTTTAAGGAACAGGTTAAAAAGAGAATCCTAATGTGATTTCTTGATAATGGGTGTGTTCATTATCTTCTCCTAGTGTCTAAACTCTTCTCCATGGCTGGACCCCCAAATAATATTCCTTGAAGTGCTAAGGGGTATCTAGAGAGTGGGATAGGTTTAATAGCTAGCCTAACCCTAACGCGTACCCTAACCCTAACACCTACCCTAACCCTAACACGAACCCTAATCCTAACCCGTACCCTAAACCGAGCCCTAACCTTCAAACTAACCCTAACCCTAACCCTAACCCATACCCTACGCCGTACACGAACCCGTACCCGAACCCGTACCCTAAGCCGTACCCTAACCCTAGCCCTAACCCTAACCCTAACCCTAAGCTACCCTTGACTGCTTCTGCCTCCAATAGATTTCCTAAGCACTAGTGTTTTAAGGAACAGGTTAAAAAGAGAATCCTAATGTGATTTCTTGATAATGGGTGTGTTCCTTATCTTCTCCTAGTGTCTAAACTCTTCTCCATGGCTGGACACCCAAATAATATTCCTTGACGTGCTAAGGGGTATCTAGAGAGTGGGATAGGTTTAATAACTACCCAAACCCTAACGCGTACCCTATCCCTAACCTCTACCTTAACCCTAACACGTACACTAATCCTAACCCGTAACCTAAACCGAGCCCTAACCCTCAAACTAACCCTCAACCTAAACCGAACCCATACCCTACGCCGTACCCGAACCCGTACCCGAACCCGTACCCTAAGCCGTACCCTAACCCTAACCCTAAGCCTAACCCTAAGCTACCCTTGACTGCTTCTGCCTCCAATAGATTTCCTAAGCAATAGTGTTTTAAGGAATAGGTTAAAAAGAGAATCCTAATGTGATTTCTTGATAATGTGTGTGTTCCTTATCTTCTCCTAGTGTCTAAACTCTTCTCCATGGCTGGACCCCCAAATAATATTCCTTGACGTGCTAAGTGGTATCTAGAGAGTGGGATAGGTTTAATAACTACCCTAACCCTAACGCATACCCTAACCCTAACACGTACACTAATCCTCACCTGTAACCAAAACCGAGCCCTAACCCTCAAACTAACCCTAACCCTAACCCTAACCCATACCCTACGCCGTACCCGAACCCGTACCCGAACCCGTACCCTAAGCCGTACCCTAACCCTAACCCTAACCCTAACCCTAACCCTAAGCTACCCTTGACTGCTTCTGCCTCCAATAGATTTCCTAAGCACTAGTGTTTTAAGGAACAGGTTAAAAAGAGAATCCTAATGTGATTTCTTGATAATGGGTGTGTTCCTTATCTTCTCCTAGTGTCTAAACTCTTCTCCATGGCTGGACCGCCAAATATTATTCCTTGACGTGCTAAGTGGTATCTAGAGAGTGGGATAGGTTTAATAACTACCCTAACCCTAACGCATACCCTAACCCTAACACGTACACTAATCCTCACCTGTAACCAAAACCGAGCCCTAACCCTCAAATTAACCCTAACCCTAACCCTAACCCATACCCTACGCCGTACCCGAACCCGTACCCTAAACGGTACCCTAAAGCTAACCCTAACCCTAACCCTAACCCTAAGCTACCCTTGACTGCTTCTGCCTCCAATAGATTTCCTAAGCACTAGTGAATTAAGGAACAGGTTAAAAAGAGAAACCTATTGTGATTTCAGGATAATGGGTGTGTTCCTTATCTTCTCCTAGTGTCTAAACTCTTCTCCATGGCTGGAACCCCAAATAATATTCCTTGACGTGGTAAGGGGTATCTAGAGAGTGGGATAGGTTTAATAACTACCCTAACCCTAACGCGTACCCTAACCCTATCCCCTACCCTAACCCTAACACGTACCCTAATGCTAACCCGTACCCTAAACCGAGCCCTAACCCTCAAACTAACCCTAACCCTAACCCTAACCCATACCCTACGCCGTACCCGAACCCGTACCCGAAACCGAACCCTAAGCCGTACCCTAACACTAACCCTAACCCTAACCCTAACCCTAAGCTACCCTTGACTGCTTCTGCCTCCAATAGATTTCCTAAGCACTAGTGTTTTAAGGAACAGGTTAAAAAGTGAATCCTAATGTGATTTCTTGATAATGGGTGTGTTCCTTTTCTTCTCCTAGTGTCTAAACTCTTCTCCATGGCTGGACCCCCAAATAATATTCCTTGACTTGCTAAGTGTTATCTAGAGAGTGGGATAGGTTTAATAACTACCCTAACCCTAACGCGTACCCTAACCCTAACCCCTACCCTAACCCTAACAAGTACCCTAATCCTAACCCGTACCCTAAACCGAGCCCTAACCCTCAAACTAACCCTAACCCTAACCCTAACCCATACCCTACGCCGTACCCGATCCCGTACCCGAACCCGTACCCTAAGGCGTACCTTAACCCTAACCCTAACCCTAACCCTAACCCTAACCCTAAGCTACCCTTGACTGCTTCTGCCTCCAATAGATTTCCTAAGCACTAGTGTTTTAAGGAAAAGGTTAAAAAGAGAATCCTAATGTGATTTCTTGATAAAGGGTGTGTTCCTTATCTTCTCCTAGTGTCTAAACTCTTCTCCCTGGCTGGACCCCAAATAATATTCCTTGACGTGCTAAGGGGTATCTAGAGAGTGGGATAGGTTTAATAACTACCCTAACCCTAACACGTACCCTAACCCTAACGCGTACCCTAACCCTAACACGTACCCTAATCCTAACCCGTACCCTAAACCGAGCCCTAACCCTCAAATTAACCCTAACCCTAACCCTAACCCATACCCTATGCCGTACCCGAACCCGTACCCTAAGCGGTACCATAAAGATAACCCTAATCCTAACCCTAACCCTAACCCTAAGCTACCCTTGACTGCTTCTGCCTCCAATAGATTTCCTAAGCACTAGTGTTTTAAGGAACAGGTTAAAAAGAGAATCCTAATGTGATT
Source organism: Eschrichtius robustus (assembly GCF_028021215.1). Lineage (NCBI taxonomy): Eukaryota > Metazoa > Chordata > Mammalia > Artiodactyla > Eschrichtiidae > Eschrichtius > Eschrichtius robustus. Next base: position 164,394 of record NW_027175313.1, read on the forward strand.
TCAGGATAATGGGTGTGTTCCTTATCTTCTCCTAGTGTCTAAACTCTTCTCCATTGCTGGACCCCCAAATAATATTCCTTCACGTGCTAAGGGGTATCTAGAGAGTGGGATAGGTTTAATAACTACCCTAACCCTAACGCGTACCCTAACCCTAAACCCTACCCTAACACTAACACGAACCCTAATCCTAACCCTTACCCTAAACCGAGCCCTAACGTTCAAACTAACCCTAACCCTAACCCTAACTCATACCCTACGCCGTACACGAACCCTTACCCGAACCCGTACCCTAAGCCGTACCCTAACCCTAACCCTAAACCTAACCCTAACCCTAACCCTAAGCTACCCTTGACTGCTTCTGCCTCCAATAGATTTCCTAAGCACTAGTATTTTAAGGAACAGGTTAAAAAGAGAATCCTAATGTGATTTCTTGATAATGGGTGTGTTCCTTATCTTCTCCTAGTGTCTAAACTCTTCTCCATGGCTGGACACCCAAATAATATTCCTTGACGTGCTAAGGAGTATCTAGAGAGTGGGATAGGTTTAATAACTACCCTAACCCTAACGCGTATCCTAACCCTAACCCCTAACCTAACCCTAACACGTACCCTAATCCTAACCCGTAACCTAAACCGAGCCCTAACCCTCAAACTATCCCTAACCCTAACCCTAACCCATACCCTACGCCGTACCCGAACCCGTACCCGAACCCGTACCCTAAGCCGTACCCTAACCCTAACCCTAACCCTTAGCTACCCTTGACTGCTTCTGCCTCCAATAGATTTCCTAAGCACTAGTGTTTTAAGGAACAGGTTAAAAAGAGAATCCTAATGTGTTTTCTTGATAATGGGTGTGTTCCTTATCTTCTCCTAGTGTCTAAACTCTTCTCCATGGCTGGACCCCCAAATAATATTCCTTGACGTGCTAAGGGGTATCTAGGGAGTGGGATAGGTTTAATAACTACCCTAACCCTAATGCGTACCCTATCCCTAACCCCTACCCTAACCCTAACACGTACCCTAATCCTAACCCGTACCCTAAACCGAGCCCTAACCCTCAAACTAACCCTAACCCTAACCCTAACCCATACCCTATGCCGTACCCGAACCCGTACCCGAACCCGTACTCTAAGCCGTACCCTAACCCTAACCCTAACCCTAACCCTAAACCTAAGCTACCCTTGACTGCTTCTGCCTCCAATAGATTTCCTAAGCACTAGTGTATTAAGGAACAGGTTAAAAAGAGAATCCTAATGTGATTTCAGGATAATGGGTGTGTTCCTTATCTTCTCCTAGTTTCTAAACTCTTCTCCATGGCTGGAACCCCAAATAATATTCCTTGACGTGCTAAGGGGTATCTAGAGGGTGGGATAGGTTTAATAACTACCCTAACACTAACGCGTACCCTAACCCTAACCCCTACCCTAACCCTAACACGAACCCTAATCCTAACCCGTACCCTAAACCGAGCCCTAACCTTCAAACTAATCCTAACCCTAACCCTAACCCATACCCTACGCCGTACCCGGACACGTACCCGAACCCGTACCCTAACACTAACCCTAACCCTAAACCTAACCCTAACCCTATGCTACCCTTGACTGCTTCTGCCTCCAATAGATTTCCTAAGCACTAGTGTTTTAAGGAACAGGTTAAAAAGAGAATCCTAATGTGATTTCTTGATAATGGGTGTGTTCATTATCTTCTCCTAGTGTCTAAACTCTTCTCCATGGCTGGACCCCCAAATAATATTCCTTGACGTGCTAAGGGGTATCTAGAGAGTGGGATAGGTTTAATAACTACCCTAACCCTAACGCGTACCCTAACCCTAACACGTACCCTAATCCTAACCCGTACCCTAAACCTAGCCCTAACCCTCAAACTAACCCTAACCCTAACCCTAAACCATACCCTATGCCGTACCCGAACCCGTACCCTAAGCCGTACCCTAAAGCTAACCCTAACCCTAACCCTAAGCTACCCTTTACTGCTTCTGCCTCCAATAGATTTCCTAAGCACTAGTGTTTTAAGGAACAGGTTAAAAATAGAATCCTAATGTGATTTCTTGATAATGGGTGTGTTCCTTATCTTCTCCTAGTGTCTAAACTCTTCTCCATGGCTGGACACCCAAATAATATTCCTTGACGTGCTAAGGGGTATCTAGAGAGTGGGATAGGTTTAATAACTACCCAAACCCTAACGCGTACCCTATCCCTAACCTCTACCTTAACCCTAACACGTACACTAATCCTAACCCGTAACCTAAACCGAGCCCTAACCCTCAAACTAACCCTCAACCTAACCCGAACCCATACCCTACGCCGTACCCGAACCCGTACCCGAACCCGTAACCTAAGCCGTACCCTAACCCTAACCGTAACCCTAACCCTAACACTAAGCTACCCTTGACTGCTTCTGCCTCCAATAGATTTCCTAAGCAATAGTGTTTTAAGGAATAGGTTAAAAAGAGAATCCTAATGTGATTTCTTGATAATGTGTGTGTTCCTTATCTTCTCCTAGTGTCTAAACTCTTCTCCATGGCTGGACCCCCAAATAATATTCCTTGACGTGCTAAGTGGTATCTAGAGAGTGGGATAGGTGTAATAACTACCCTAACCCTAACGCATACCCTAACCCTAACACGTACACTAATCCTAACCCGTAACCTAAACCGAGCCCTAACCCTCAAACTAACCCTAACCCTAATCCTAACCCATACCCTACGCCGTACCCGAACCCGTACCCGAACCCGTACCCTAAGTCGTACCCTAACCCTAACCCTAACCCTAACCCTAACCCTAAGCTACCCTTGACTGCTTCTGCCTCCAATAGATTTCCTAAGCACTAGTGTACTAAGGAACAGGTTAAAAAGAGAATCCTAATGTGATTTCAGGATAATGGGTGTGTTCCTTATCTTCTCCTAGTGTCTAAACTCTTCTCCATGGCTGGACACCCAAATAATATTCCTTGTCGTGCTAAGGGGTATCTAGATAGTGGGATAGGTTTAATAACTACCCTAACCCTAACGCGTACCCGAACCCTAACCCCTACCCTAACCCTAACACGAACCCTAATCCTAACCCGTACCCTAAACCGAGACCTAACCTTCAAACTAACCCTAACCCTAACCCTAACCCATACCCTACGCCGTACACGAACCCGAACCCGAACCCGTACCCTAAGCCGTACCCTAACCCTAACCCTAACCCTAACCCTAAACCTAAGCTACCCTTGACTGCTTCTGCCTCCAATAGATTTCCTAAGCACTAGTGTTTTAAGGAACAGGTTAAAAAGAGAATCCTAATGTGATTTCTTGATAATGCGTGTGTTCCTTATCTTCTCCTACTGTCTAAACTCTTCTCCATGGCTGGACCCGCAAATAATATTCCTTGACGTGCTAAGCGGTATCTAGGGAGTGGGATAGGTTTAATAACTACCCTAACCCTAACGCGTACCCTAACCCTAACGCGTACCCTAACCCTAACCCCTACCCTAACCTTAACACGTACCCTAATCCTAACCCGTACCCTAAACCGAGCCCTAACCCTCAAAAAACCCTAACCCTAACCCTAACCCATACCCTACACCGTACCCGAAACCGTACCCGAACCCGTACCTTAAGCCGTACCCTAACCCTAACCCTAACCCTAACCCTAAGCTACTCTTGACTGCTTCTGCCTGCAATAGATTTCCTAAGCACTCATGTTTTAAGGAACAGGTTAAAAAGAGAATCCTAATGTGATTCTTGATAATGGGTGTGTTCCTTATCTTCTCCTAGTGTCTAAACTCTTCTCCATGGCTGGACCCCCAAATAATATATCTTGACGTGCTAAGGGGTATCTAGAGAGGGGGATAGGTTTAATAACTACCCTAATCCTAACGCGTACCCTATCCCTAACCGCTACCCTAACCCTAACACGTACCCTAAACCGAGCCCTAACCCTCAAACTAACCCTAACCCTAACCCTAACCCTAACCCATACCCTACGCCGTACCCGAACCCGTACCCGAACCCGTACCCTAACACTAACCCTAACCCTAACCCTAACCCTAACCCTAAGCTACCCTTGACTGCTTCTGCCTCCAATAGATTTCCTAAGCACTAGTGTTTTAAGGAACAGGTGAAAAAGAGAATCCTAATGTGATTTCAGGATAATGGGTGTGTTCCTTATCTTCTCCTAGTGTCTAAACTCTTCTCCATTGCTGGACCCCCAAATAATATTCCTTGACGTGCTAAGGGGTATCTAGAGAGTGGGTTAGGTTTAATAACTACCCTAACCCTAACGCGTACCCTAACCCTAACCCCTACCCTAACCCTAACACGAACCCTAATCCTAACCGAGCCCTAACCCTCAAACTAAACCTAACCCTAACCCTAACCCATACCCTATGCCGTACCCGAACCCGTACCCTAAGCCTTACCCTAACAATAACCCGAACCCTAACCCTAAGCTACCCTTGACTGCTTCTGCCTCCAATAGATTTCCTAAGCACTAGTGTTTTAAGGAACAGGTTAAAAAGAGAATCCTAATGTGATTTCTTGATAATGGGTGTGTTCATTATCTTCTCCTAGTGTCTAAACTCTTCTCCATGGCTGGACCCCCAAATAATATTCCTTGAAGTGCTAAGGGGTATCTAGAGAGTGGGATAGGTTTAATAGCTAGCCTAACCCTAACGCGTACCCTAACCCTAACACCTACCCTAACCCTAACACGAACCCTAATCCTAACCCGTACCCTAAACCGAGCCCTAACCTTCAAACTAACCCTAACCCTAACCCTAACCCATACCCTACGCCGTACACGAACCCGTACCCGAACCCGTACCCTAAGCCGTACCCTAACCCTAGCCCTAACCCTAACCCTAACCCTAAGCTACCCTTGACTGCTTCTGCCTCCAATAGATTTCCTAAGCACTAGTGTTTTAAGGAACAGGTTAAAAAGAGAATCCTAATGTGATTTCTTGATAATGGGTGTGTTCCTTATCTTCTCCTAGTGTCTAAACTCTTCTCCATGGCTGGACACCCAAATAATATTCCTTGACGTGCTAAGGGGTATCTAGAGAGTGGGATAGGTTTAATAACTACCCAAACCCTAACGCGTACCCTATCCCTAACCTCTACCTTAACCCTAACACGTACACTAATCCTAACCCGTAACCTAAACCGAGCCCTAACCCTCAAACTAACCCTCAACCTAAACCGAACCCATACCCTACGCCGTACCCGAACCCGTACCCGAACCCGTACCCTAAGCCGTACCCTAACCCTAACCCTAAGCCTAACCCTAAGCTACCCTTGACTGCTTCTGCCTCCAATAGATTTCCTAAGCAATAGTGTTTTAAGGAATAGGTTAAAAAGAGAATCCTAATGTGATTTCTTGATAATGTGTGTGTTCCTTATCTTCTCCTAGTGTCTAAACTCTTCTCCATGGCTGGACCCCCAAATAATATTCCTTGACGTGCTAAGTGGTATCTAGAGAGTGGGATAGGTTTAATAACTACCCTAACCCTAACGCATACCCTAACCCTAACACGTACACTAATCCTCACCTGTAACCAAAACCGAGCCCTAACCCTCAAACTAACCCTAACCCTAACCCTAACCCATACCCTACGCCGTACCCGAACCCGTACCCGAACCCGTACCCTAAGCCGTACCCTAACCCTAACCCTAACCCTAACCCTAACCCTAAGCTACCCTTGACTGCTTCTGCCTCCAATAGATTTCCTAAGCACTAGTGTTTTAAGGAACAGGTTAAAAAGAGAATCCTAATGTGATTTCTTGATAATGGGTGTGTTCCTTATCTTCTCCTAGTGTCTAAACTCTTCTCCATGGCTGGACCGCCAAATATTATTCCTTGACGTGCTAAGGGGTATCTAGAGAGTGGGATGGGTTTAATAACTACCCTAACCCTAACGCGTACCCTAACCCTAACCTCTACCCTAACCCTAACACGTACACTAATCCTAACCCGTACCCTAAACCGAGCCCTAACCCTCAAACTAACCCTAACCCTAACCCTAACCCATACCCTATGCCGTACCCGAACCCGTACCCGAACCCGTACTCTAAGCCGTACCCTAACCCTAACCCTAACCCTAACCCTAAACCTAAGCTACCCTTGACTGCTTCTGCCTCCAATAGATTTCCTAAGCACTAGTGTATTAAGGAACAGGTTAAAAAGAGAATCCTAATGTGATTTCAGGATAATGGGTGTGTTCCTTATCTTCTCCTAGTTTCTAAACTCTTCTCCATGGCTGGAACCCCAAATAATATTCCTTGACGTGCTAAGGGGTATCTAGAGGGTGGGATAGGTTTAATAACTACCCTAACCCTAACGCGTACCCTAACCCTAACACGTACCCTAATCCTAACCCGTACCCTAAACCTAGCCCTAACCCTCTAACTAACCCTAACCCTAACCCTAAACCATACCCTTTGCCGTACCCGAACCCGTACCCTAAGCCGTACCCTAAAGCTAACCCTAACCCTAACCCTAAGCTACCCTTGACTGCTTCTGCCTCCAATAGATTTCCTAAGCACTAGTGTTTTAAGGAACAGGTTAAAAATAGAATCCTAATGTGATTTCTTGATAATGGGTGTGTTACTTATCTTCTCCTAGTGTCTAAACTCTTCTCCATGGCTGGACACCCAAATAATATTCCTTGACGTGCTAAGGGGTATCTAGAGAGTGGGATAGGTTTAATAACTACCCAAACCCTAACGCGTACCCTATCCCTAACCTCTACCTTAACCCTAACACGTACACTAATCCTAACCCGTAACCTAAACCGAGCCCTAACCCTCAAACTAACCCTCAACCTAACCCGAACCCATACCCTACGCCGTACCCGAACCCGTACCCGAACCCGTAACCTAAGCCGTACCCTAACCCTAACCGTAACCCTAACCCTAACACTAAGCTACCCTTGACTGCTTCTGCCTCCAATAGATTTCCTAAACAATAGTGTTTTAAGGAATAGGTTAAAAAGAGAATCCTAATGTGATTTCTTGATAATGTGTGTGTTCCTTATCTTCTCCTAGTGTCTAAACTCTTCTCCATGGCTGGACCCCCAAATAATATTCCTTGACGTGCTAAGTGGTATCTAGAGAGTGGGATAGGTTTAATAACTAACCTAACCCTAACGCATACCCTAACACTAACACGTACACTAATCCTAACCCGTAACCTAAACCGAGCCCTAACCCTCAAACTAACCCTAACCCTAATCCTAACCCATACCCTACGCCGTACCCGAACCCGTACCCGAACCCGTACCCTAAGCCGTACCCTAACCCTAACCCTAACCCTAAGCTCCCCTTGACTGCTTCTGCCTCCAATAGATTTCCTAAGCACTAGTGTACTAAGGAACAGGTTAAAAAGAGAATCCTAATGTGATTTCAGGATAATGGGTGTGTTCCTTATCTTCTCCTAGTGTCTAAACTCTTCTCCATGGCTGGACACCCAAATAATATTCCTTGTCGTGCTAAGGGGTATCTAGAGAGTGGGATAGGTTTAATAACTACCCTAACCCTAACGCGTACCCGAACCCTAACCCCTACCCTAACCCTAACACGAACCCTAAACCTAACCCGTACCCTAAACCGAGACCTAACCTTCAAACTAACCCTAACCCTAACCCTAACCCATACCCTACGCCGTACACGAACCCGTACCCGAACCCGTACCCTAAGCCGTACCCTAACCCTAACCCTAACCCTAACCCTAACCCTAAGCTACCCTTGACTGCTTCTGCCTCCAATAGATTTCCTAAGCACTAGTGTTTTAAGGAACAGGTTAAAAAGAGAATCCTAATGTGATTTCTTGATAATGCGTGTGTTCCTTATCTTCTCCTACTGTCTAAACTCTTCTCCATGGCTGGACCCGCAAATAATATTCCTTGACGTGCTAAGCGGTATCTAGGGAGTGGGATAGGTTTAATAACTACCCTAACCCTAACGCGTACCCTAACCCTAACGCGTACCCTAACCCTAACCCCTACCCTAACCTTAACACGTACCCTAATCCTAACCCGTACGCTAAACCGAGCCCTAACCCTCAAAAAACCCTAACCCTAACCCTAACCCATACCCTACACCGTACCCGAAACCGTACCCGAACCCGTACCTTAAGCCGTACCCTAACCCTAACCCTAACCCTAACCCTAAGCTACTCTTGACTGCTTCTGCCTGCAATAGATTTCCTAAGCACTCATGTTTTAAGGAACAGGTTAAAAAGAGAATCCTAATGTGATTCTTGATAATGGGTGTGTTCCTTATCTTCTCCTAGTGTCTAAACTCTTCTCCATGGATGGACCCCCAAATAATATTCCTTGACGTGCTAAGGGGTATCTAGAGAGTGGGATAGTTTTAATAACTACCCTAACCCTAACGCGTACCCTAACCCTAACCCCTACCCTAACCCTAACACGTACCCTAAACCGAGCCCTAACCCTCAAACTAACCCTAACCCTAACCCTAACCCTAACCCATACCCTACGCCGTACCCGAACCCGTACCCGAACCCGTACCCTAACAATAACCCGAACCCTAACCCTAAGCTACCCTTGACTGCTTCTGCCTCCAATAGATTTCCTAAGCACTAGTGTTTTAAGGAACAGGTTAAAAAGAGAATCCTAATGTGATTTCTTGATAATGGGTGTGATCCTTATCTTCTCCTAGTGTCTAAACTCTTCTCCATGGCTGGACCCCCAAATAATATTCCTTGACGTGCTAAGGGGTATCTAGAGAGTGGGATAGTTTTAATAACTACCCTAACCCTAACGCGTACCCTAACCCTAACCTCTACCCTAACCTTAACACGTACACTAATCCTAACCCGTACCATAAACCGAGCCCTAACCCTCAAACTAACCCTAACCCTAACCCTAACCCATACCCTATGCCGTACCCGAACCCGTACCCGAACCCGTACTCTAAGCCGTACCCTAACCCTAACCCTAACCCTAACCCTAAACCTAAGCTACCCTTGACTGCTTCTGCCTCCAATAGATTTCCTAAGCACTAGTGTATTAAGGAACAGGTTAAAAAGAGAATCCTAATGTGATTTCAGGATAATGGGTGTGTTCCTTATCTTCTCCTAGTTTCTAAACTCTTCTCCATGGCTGGAACCCCAAATAATATTCCTTGACGTGCTAAGGGGTATCTAGAGGGTGGGATAGGTTTAATAACTACCCTAACCCTAACGCGTACCCTAACCCTAACCCCTACCCTAACCCTAACACGAACCCTAATCCTAACCCGTACACTAAACCGAGCCCTAACCTACAAACTAACCCTAACCCTAACCCTAACCCATACCCTACGCCGTACACGAACCCGTACCCGAAGCCGTACCCTAAGAGGTACCCTAACCCTAACCCCTACCCTAACCCTAACACGTACCCTAATCCTAACCCATACCCTAAACCGAGCCCTAACCCTCAAACTAATCCAACCCTAACCCTAACCGATACCCTACGCCGTACCCGGACCCGTACCCGAACCCGTACCCTAACACTAACCCTAACCCTAAACCTAAACCTAACCCTATGCTACCCTTGACTGCTTCTGCCTCCAATAGATTTCCTAAGCACTAGTGTTTTAAGGAACATGTTAAAAAGAGAATCCTAATGTGATTTCTTGATAATGGGTGTGTTCATTATCTTCTCCTAGTGTCTAAACTCTTCTCCATGGCTGGACCCCCAAATAATATTCCTTGACGTGCTAAGGGGTATCTAGAGAGTGGGATAGGTTTAATAGCTAGCCTAACCCTAACGCGTACCCTAACCCTAACACCTACCCTAACCCTAACACGAACCCTAATCCTAACCCGTACCCTAAACCGAGCCCTAACCTTCAAACTAACCCTAACCCTAACCCTAACCCATACCCTACGCCGTACACGAACCCGTACCCGAACCCGTACCCTAAGCCGTACCCTAACCCTAGCCCTAACCCTAACCCTAACCCTAAGCTACCCTTGACTGCTTCTGCCTCCAATAGATTTCCTAAGCACTAGTGTTTTAAGGAACAGGTTAAAAAGAGAATCCTAATGTGATTTCTTGATAATGGGTGTGTTCCTTATCTTCTCCTAGTGTCTAAGCTCTTCTCCATGGCTGGACACCCAAATAATATTCCTTGACGTGCTAAGGGGTATCTAGAGAGTGGGATAGGTTTAATAACTACCCAAAACCTAACGCGTACCCTATCCCTAACCTCTACCTTAACCCTAACACGTACACTAATCCTAACCCGTAACCTAAACCGAGCCCTAACCCTCAAACTAACCCTCAACCTAACCCGAACCCATACCCTACGCCGTACCCGAACCCGTACCCGAACCTGTACCCTAAGCCGTACCCTAACCCTAACCCTAAGCCTAACCCTAAGCTACCCTTGACTGCTTCTGCCTCCAATAGATTTCCTAAGCAATAGTGTTTTAAGGAATAGGTTAAAAAGAGAATCCTAATGTGATTTCTTGATAATGTGTGTGTTCCTTATCTTCTCCTAGTGTCTAAACTCTTCTCCATGGCTGGACCCCCAAATAATATTCCTTGACGTGCTAAGTGGTATCTAGAGAGTGGGATAGGTTTAATAACTACCCTAACCCTAACGCATACCCTAACCCTAACACGTACACTAATCCTCACCCGTAACCTAAACCGAGCCCTAACCCTCAAACTAACCCTAACCCTAACCCTAACCCATACCCTACGCCGTACCCGAACCCGTACCCGAACCCGTACCCTAAGCCGTACCCTAACCCTAACCCTAACCCTAACCCTAACCCTAAGCTACCCTTGACTGCTTCTGCCTCCAATAGATTTCCTAAGCACTAGTGTTTTAAGGAACAGGTTAAAAAGAGAATCCTAATGTGATTTCTTGATAATGGGTGTGTTCCTTATCTTCTCCTAGTGTCTAAACTCTTCTCCATGGCTGGACCCCCAAATATTATTCCTTGACGTGCTAAGGGGTATCTAGAGAGTGGGATGGGTTTAATACCTACCCTAACCCTAACGCATACCCTAACCCTAACCTCTACCCTAACCCTAACACGTACACTAATCCTAACCCGTACCCTAAACCGAGCCCTAACCCTCAAACTAACCCTAACACTAAACCTAACCCATACCCTACGGCGTACCCGAACCCGTACCCGAACCCGTACCCTAAGCCGTACCCTAACCGTAACCCTAAACCTAACCCTAACCCTAACCCTAAGCTACCCTTGACTGCTTCTGCCTCCAATAGATTTCCTAAGCACTAGTATTTTAAGGAACAGGTTAAAAAGAGAATCCTAATGTGATTTCTTGATAATGGGTGTGTTCCTTATCTTCTCCTAGTGTCTAAACTCTTCTCCATGGCTGGACACCCAAATAATATTCCTTGACGTGCTAAGGAGTATCTAGAGATTGGGGTAGGTTTAATAACTACCCTAACCCTAACGCGTACCCTAACCCTAACCCCTACCCTAACCCTAACACGTACCCTAATCCTAACCCGTAACCTAAACCGAGCCCTAACCCTCAAACTATCCCTAACCCTAACCCTAACCCATACCCTACGCCGTACCCGAACCCGTACCCGAACCCGTACCCTAAGCCGTACCCTAACCCTAACCCTAACCCTAAGCTACCCTTGACTGCTTCTGCCTCCAATAGATTTCCTAAGCACTAGTATTTTAAGGAACAGGTTAAAAAGAGAATCCTAATGTGATTTCTTGATAATGGGTGTGTTCCTTATCTTCTCCTAGTGTCTAAACTCTTCTCCATGGCTGGACCCCCAAATATTATTCCTTGACGTGCTAAGGGGTATCTAGAGAGTGGGATGGGTTTAATAACTACCCTAACCCTAACGCGTACCCTAACCCTAACCCTAACACGTACACTAATCCTAAACCGTACCCTAAACCGAGCCCTAACCCTCAAACTAACCCTAACACTAAACCTAACCCATACCCTACGCCGTACCCGAACCCGTACCCGAACCCGTACCCTAAGCCGTACCCTAACCCTAACCCTAACCCTAACCCTAAGCTACCCTTGACTGCTTCTGCCTCCAATAGATTTCCTAAGCACTAGTGTTTTAAGGAACAGGTTAAAAAGAGAATCCTAATGTGATTTCAGGATAATGGGTGTGTTCCTTATCTTCTCCTAGTGTCTAAACTCTTCTCCATGGCTGGACACCCAAATAATATTCCTTGACGTGCTAAGGGGTATCTAGAGAGTGGGATAGGTTTAATAACTACCCTAACCCTAACGCGTACCCTAACCCTAACCCCTACCCTAACTCTAACACGAACCCTAATCCTAACCCGTACCCTAAACCGAACCCTAACCTTCAAACTAACCCTAACCCTAACCCTAACCCATACCCTACGCCGTACACGAACCCGTACCCGAACCCGTACCCTAAGCCGTACCCTAAACTTAACCCTAACCCTAACCCTAACCCTAAGGTACCCTTGACTGCTTCTGCCTCCAATAGATTTCCTAAGCACTAGTGTTTTAAGGAACAGGTTAAAAAGAGAATCCTAATGTGATTTCTTGATAATGGGTGTGTTCCTTATCTTCTCCTAGTGTCTAAACTCTTCTCCATGGCTGGACACCCAAATAATATTCCTTGACGTGCTAAGGGGTATCTAGAGAGTGGGATAGGTTTAATAACTACCCTAACCCTAACGCGTACCCTACCCTAACCCCTACCCTAACCCTAACACGTTCCCTAATCCTAACCCGTACCCTAAACCGAGCCCTAACCCTCAAACTAACCCTAACCCTAACCCTAACCCATACCCTACGCCGTACCCGAACCCGTAACCTAACCCGTACCCTATCACTAACCCTAACCCTAACCCTAACCCTAACCCTAAGCTACCCTTGACTGCTTCTGCCTCCAATAGATTTCCTAAGCACTAGTGTTTTAAGGAACAGGTTAAAAAGAGAATCCTAATGTGATTTCTTGATAATGGGTGTGTTCCTTATCTTCTCCTAGTGTCTAAACTCTTCTCCATGGCTGGACCCCCAAATAATATTCCTTGACGTGCTAAGGGGTATCTAGAGAGTGGGATAGGTTTAATAACTACCCTAAACCTAACGCGTACCCTAACCCTAACACGTACCCTAATCCTAACCCGTACCCTAAACCGAGCCCTAACCCTCAAATTAACCCTAACCCTAACCCTAACCCATATCCTACGCCGTACCCGAACCCGTACCCTAAGCGGTACCCTAAAGCTAACCCTAACCCTAACCCTAACCCTATCCCTAAGCTACCCTTGACTGCTTCTGCCTCCAATAGATTTCCTAAGCACTAGTGTTTTAAGGAACAGGTTAAAAAGAGAATCCTAATGTGATTTCTTGATAATGGGTGTGTTCCTTATCTTCTCCTAGTGTCTAAACTCTTCTCCCTGGCTGGACCCCAAAAAATATTCCTTGACGTGCTAAGGGGTATCTAGAGAGTGGGATAGGTTTAATAACTACCCTAACCCTAACACGTACCCTAACCCTAACCCTTAACCTAACCCTAACATGTACCCTAATCCTAATCTGTACCCTAAACCGAGCACTAACCCTCAAACTATCCCTAACCCTAACCCTAACCCATACCCTACGCCGTTCCCGAACCCGTACCCGAACCTGTACCCTAAGCCGTACCCTAACCCTAACCCTAACCCTAACCCTAACCCTAACCCTAAGCTACCGTTGACTGCTTCTGCCTCCAATAGATTTCCTAAGCACTAGTGTATTAAGGAACAGGTTAAAAAGAGAATCCTATTGTGATTTCAGGATAATGGGTGTGTTCCTTATCTTCTCCTAGTGTCTAAACTCTTCTCCATGGCTGGACCCCCAAATAATATTCCTTGACGTGCTAAGGGGTATCTAGAGAGTGGGATAGGTTTAATAACTACCCTAACCCTAACGCGTACCCTAACCCTAACATGTACCCTAATCCTAAACCGTACCCTAAACCGAGCCCTAACCCTCAAACTAACCCTAACCCTAACCATAACCCATACCCTACGCCGTACCCGAACCCGTACCCTAAGCCTTACCCTAACAATAACCCTAACCCTAACCCTAAGCTACCCTTGACTGCTTCTGCCTCCAATAGATTTCCTAAGCACTAGTGTTTTAAGGAACAGGTTAAAAAGAGAATCCTAATGTGATTTCTTGATAATGGGTGTGTTCCTTATCTTCTCCTAGTGTCTAAACTCTTCTCCATGGCTGGACCGCCAAATATTATTCCTTGACGTGCTAAGGGGTATCTAGAGAGTGGGATGGGTTTAATAACTACCCTAACCCTAACGCGTACCCTAACCCTAACCTCTACCCTAACCCTAACACGTACACTAATCCTAACCCGTACCCTAAACCGAGCCCTAACCCTCAAACTAACCCTAACCCTAACCCTAACCCATACCCTATGCCGTACCCGAACCCGTACCCGAACCCGTACTCTAAGCCGTACCCTAACCCTAACCCTAACCCTAACCCTAAACCTAAGCTACCCTTGACTGCTTCTGCCTCCAATAGATTTCCTAAGCACTAGTGTATTAAGGAACAGGTTAAAAAGAGAATCCTAATGTGATTTCAGGATAATGGGTGTGTTCCTTATCTTCTCCTAGTTTCTAAACTCTTCTCCATGGCTGGAACCCCAAATAATATTCCTTGACGTGCTAAGGGGTATCTAGAGGGTGGGATAGGTTTAATAACTACCCTAATCCTAACGCGTACCCTAACCCTAACCCCTACCCTAACCCTAACACGAACCCTAATCCTAACCCGTACCCTAAACCGAGCCCTAACCTTCAAACTAATCCTAACCCTAACCCTAACCCATACCCTACGCCGTACCCGGACACGTACCCGAACCCGTACCCTAACACTAACCCTAACCCTAAACCTAACCCTAACCCTATGCTACCCTTGACTGCTTCTGCCTCCAATAGATTTCCTAAGCACTAGTGTTTTAAGGAACAGGTTAAAAAGAGAATCCTAATGTGATTTCTTGATAATGGGTGTGTTCATTATCTTCTCCTAGTGTCTAAACTCTTCTCCATGGCTGGACCCCCAAATAATATTCCTTGACGTGCTAAGGGGTATCTAGAGAGTGGGATAGGTTTAATAACTACCCTAACCCTAACGCGTACCCTAACCCTAACACGTACCCTAATCCTAACCCGTACCCTAAACCTAGCCCTAACCCTCTAACTAACCCTAACCCTAACCCTAAACCATACCATTTGCCGTACCCGAACCCGTACCCTAAGCCGTACCCTAAAGCTAACCCTAACCCTAACCCTAAGCTACCCTTGACTGCTTCTGCCTCCAATAGATTTCCTAAGCACTAGTGTTTTAAGGAACAGGTTAAAAATAGAATCCTAATGTGATTTCTTGATAATGGGTGTGTTACTTATCTTCTCCTAGTGTCTAAACTCTTCTCCATGGCTGGACACCCAAATAATATTCCTTGACGTGCTAAGGGGTATCTAGAGAGTGGGATAGGTTTAATAACTACCCAAACCCTAACGCGTACCCTATCCCTAACCTCTACCTTAACCCTAACACGTACACTAATCCTAACCCGTAACCTAAACCGAGCCCTAACCCTCAAACTAACCCTCAACCTAACCCGAACCCATACCCTACGCCGTACCCGAACCCGTACCCGAACCCGTAACCTAAGCCGTACCCTAACCCTAACCGTAACCCTAACCCTAACACTAAGCTACCCTTGACTGCTTCTGCCTCCAATAGATTTCCTAAACAATAGTGTTTTAAGGAATAGGTTAAAAAGAGAATCCTAATGTGATTTCTTGATAATGTGTGTGTTCCTTATCTTCTCCTAGTGTCTAAACTCTTCTCCATGGCTGGACCCCCAAATAATATTCCTTGACGTGCTAAGTGGTATCTAGAGAGTGGGATAGGTTTAATAACTAACCTAACCCTAACGCATACCCTAACACTAACACGTACACTAATCCTAACCCGTAACCTAAACCGAGCCCTAACCCTCAAACTAACCCTAACCCTAATCCTAACTCATACCCTACGCCGTACCCGAACCCGTACCCGAACCCGTACCCTAAGCCGTACCCTAACCCTAACCCTAACCCTAACCCTAACCCTAAGCTACCCTTGACTGCTTCTGCCTCCAATAGATTTCCTAAGCACTAGTGTACTAAGGAACAGGTTAAAAAGAGAATCCTAATGTGATTTCAGGATAATGGGTGTGTTCCTTATCTTCTCCTAGTGTCTAAACTCTTCTCCATGGCTGGACACCCAAATAATATTCCTTGTCGTGCTAAGGGGTATCTAGAGAGTGGGATAGGTTTAATAACTACCCTAACCCTAACGCGTACCCGAACCCTAACCCCTACCCTAACCCTAACACGAACCCTAAACCTAACCCGTACCCTAAACCGAGACCTAACCTTCAAACTAACCCTAACCCTAACCCTAACCCATACCCTACGCCGTACACGAACCCGTACCCGAACCCGTACCCTAAGCCGTACCCTAACCCTAACCCTAACCCTAACCCTAACCCTAAGCTACCCTTGACTGCTTCTGCCTCCAATAGATTTCCTAAGCACTAGTGTTTTAAGGAACAGGTTAAAAAGAGAATCCTAATGTGATTCTTGATAATGGGTGTGTTCCTTATCTTCTCCTAGTGTCTAAACTCTTCTCCATGGCTGGACCCCCAAATAATATTCCTTGACGTGCTAAGGGGTATCTAGAGAGTGGGATAGTTTTAATAACTACCCTAACCCTAACGCGTACCCTAACCCTAACCCCTACCCTAACCCTAACACGTACCCTAAACCGAGCCCTAACCCTCAAACTAACCCTAACCCTAACCCTAACCCTAACCCATACCCTACGCCGTACCCGAACCCGTACCCGAACCCGTACCCTAACAATAACCCGAACCCTAACCCTAAGCTACCCTTGACTGCTTCTGCCTCCAATAGATTTCCTAAGCACTAGTGTTTTAAGGAACAGGTTAAAAAGAGAATCCTAATGTGATTTCTTGATAATGGGTGTGATCCTTATCTTCTCCTAGTGTCTAAACTCTTCTCCATGGCTGGACCCCCAAATAATATTCCTTGACGTGCTAAGGGGTATCTAGAGAGTGGGATAGTTTTAATAACTACCCTAACCCTAACGCGTACCCTAACCCTAACCTCTACCCTAACCTTAACACGTACACTAATCCTAACCCGTACCCTAAACCGAGCCCTAACCCTCAAACTAACCCTAACCCTAACCCTAACCCATACCCTATGCCGTACCCGAACCCGTACCCGAACCCGTACTCTAAGCCGTACCCTAACCCTAACCCTAACCCTAACCCTAAACCTAAGCTACCCTTGACTGCTTCTGCCTCCAATAGATTTCCTAAGCACTAGTGTATTAAGGAACAGGTTAAAAAGAGAATCCTAATGTGATTTCAGGATAATGGGTGTGTTCCTTATCTTCTCCTAGTTTCTAAACTCTTCTCCATGGCTGGAACCCCAAATAATATTCCTTGACGTGCTAAGGGGTATCTAGAGGGTGGGATAGGTTTAATAACTACCCTAACCCTAACGCGTACCCTAACCCTAACCCCTACCCTAACCCTAACACGAACCCTAATCCTAACCCGTACACTAAACCGAGCCCTAACCTACAAACTAACCCTAACCCTAACCCTAACCCATACCCTACGCCGTACACGAACCCGTACCCGAAGCCGTACCCTAAGAGGTACCCTAACCCTAACCCCTACCCTAACCCTAACACGTACCCTAATCCTAACCCATACCCTAAACCGAGCCCTAACCCTCAAACTAATCCTAACCCTAACCCTAACCGATACCCTACGCCGTACCCGGACCCGTACCCGAACCCGTACCCTAACACTAACCCTAACCCTAAACCTAAACCTAACCCTATGCTACCCTTGACTGCTTCTGCCTCCAATAGATTTCCTAAGCACTAGTGTTTTAAGGAACATGTTAAAAAGAGAATCCTAATGTGATTTCTTGATAATGGGTGTGTTCATTATCTTCTCCTAGTGTCTAAACTCTTCTCCATGGCTGGACCCCCAAATAATATTCCTTGACGTGCTAAGGGGTATCTAGAGAGTGGGATAGGTTTAATAGCTAGCCTAACCCTAACGCGTACCCTAACCCTAACACCTACCCTAACCCTAACACGAACCCTAATCCTAACCCGTACCCTAAACCGAGCCCTAACCTTCAAACTAACCCTAACCCTAACCCTAACCCATACCCTACGCCGTACACGAAACCGTACCCGAACCCGTACCCTAAGCCGTACCCTAACCCTAGCCCTAACCCTAACCCTAACCCTAAGCTACCCTTGACTGCTTCTGCCTCCAATAGATTTCCTAAGCACTAGTGTTTTAAGGAACAGGTTAAAAAGAGAATCCTAATGTGATTTCTTGATAATGGGTGTGTTCCTTATCTTCTCCTAGTGTCTAAGCTCTTCTCCATGGCTGGACACCCAAATAATATTCCTTGACGTGCTAAGGGGTATCTAGAGAGTGGGATAGGTTTAATAACTACCCAAAACCTAACGCGTACCCTATCCCTAACCTCTACCTTAACCCTAACACGTACACTAATCCTAACCCGTAACCTAAACCGAGCCCTAACCCTCAAACTAACCCTCAACCTAACCCGAACCCATACCCTACGCCGTACCCGAACCCGTACCCGAACCTGTACCGAAGCCGTACCCTAACCCTAACCCTAAGCCTTACCCTAAGCTACCCTTGACTGCTTCTGCCTCCAATAGATTTCCTAAGCAATAGTGTTTTAAGGAATAGGTTAAAAAGAGAATCCTAATGTGATTTCTTGATAATGTGTGTGTTCCTTATCTTCTCCTAGTGTCTAAACTCTTCTCCATGGCTGGACCCCCAAATAATATTCCTTGACGTGCTAAGTGGTATCTAGAGAGTGGGATAGGTTTAATAACTACCCTAACCCTAACGCATACCCTAACCCTAACACGTACACTAATCCTCACCCGTAACCTAAACCGAGCCCTAACCCTCAAACTAACCCTAACCCTAACCCTAACCCATACCCTACGCCGTACCCGAACCCGTACCCGAACCCGTACCCTAAGCCGTACCCTAACCCTAACCCTAACCCTAACCCTAACCCTAAGCTACCCTTGACTGCTTCTGCCTCCAATAGATTTCCTAAGCACTAGTGTTTTAAGGAACAGGTTAAAAAGAGAATCCTAATGTGATTTCTTGATAATGGGTGTGTTCCTTATCTTCTCCTAGTGTCTAAACTCTTCTCCATGGCTGGACCCCCAAATATTATTCCTTGACGTGCTAAGGGGTATCTAGAGAGTGGGATGGGTTTAATACCTACCCTAACCCTAACGCATACCCTAACCCTAACCTCTACCCTAACCCTAACACGTACACTAATCCTAACCCGTACCCTAAACCGAGCCCTAACCCTCAAACTAACCCTAACACTAAACCTAACCCATACCCTACGGCGTACCCGAACCCGTACCCGAACCCGTACCCTAAGCCGTACCCTAACCGTAACCCTAAACCTAACCCTAACCCTAACCCTAAGCTACCCTTGACTGCTTCTGCCTCCAATAGATTTCCTAAGCACTAGTATTTTAAGGAACAGGTTAAAAAGAGAATCCTAATGTGATTTCTTGATAATGGGTGTGTTCCTTATCTTCTCCTAGTGTCTAAACTCTTCTCCATGGCTGGACACCCAAATAATATTCCTTGACGTGCTAAGGAGTATCTAGAGAGTGGGGTAGGTTTAATAACTACCCTAACCCTAACGCGTACCCTAACCCTAACCCCTACCCTAACCCTAACACGTACCCTAATCCTAACCCGTAACCTAAACCGAGCCCTAACCCTCAAACTATCCCTAACCCTAACCCTAACCCATACCCTACGCCGTACCCGAACCCGTACCCGAACCCGTACCCTAAGCCGTACCCTAACCCTAACCCTAACCCTAAGCTACCCTTGACTGCTTCTGCGTCCAATAGATTTCCTAAGAACTAGTGTTTTAAGGAACAGGTTAAAAAGAGAATCCTAATGTGATTTCTTGATAATGGGTGTGTTCCTTATCTTCTCCTAGTGTCTAAACTCTTCTCCATGGCTGGACCCCCAAATAATATTCCTTGACGTGCTAAGGGGTATCTAGAGAGTGGGATAGTTTTAATAACTACCCTAACCCTAACGCATACCCTAACCCTAACCCTAACCCTAACCCTAACCCTAACCCTAACCCTAAGCGAGCCCTAACCCTCAAACTAAACCTAACCCTAACCCTAACCCATACCCTATGCCGTACCCGAACCCGTACCCTAAGCCTTACCCTAACAATAACCCGAACCCTAACCCTAAGCTACCCTTGACTGCTTCTGCCTCCAATAGATTTCCTAAGCACTAGTGTTTTAAGGAACAGGTTAAAAAGAGAATCCTAATGTGATTTCTTGATAATGGGTGTGATCCTTATCTTCTCCTAGTGTCTAAATTCTTCTCCATGGCTGGACCCCCAAATAATATTCCTTGACGTGCTAAGGGTTATCTAGAGAGTGGGATAGTTTTAATAACTACCATAACCCTAACGCGTACCCTAACCCTAACCTCTACCCTAACCTTAACACGTACACTAAACCTAACCCGTACCCTAAACCGAGCCCTAACCCTCAAACTAACCCTAACCCTAACCCTAACCCATACCCAATGCCGTACCCGAACCCGTACCCGAACCCGTACTCTAAGCCGTACCCTAACCCTAACCCTAACCCTAACCCTAAACCTAAGCTACCCTTGACTGCTTCTGCCTCCAATAGATTTCCTAAGCACTAGTGTATTAAGGAACAGGTTAAAAAGAGAATCCTAATGTGATTTCAGGATAATGGGTGTGTTCCTTATCTTCTCCTAGTTTCTAAACTCTTCTCCATGGCTGGAACCCCAAATAATATTCCTTGACGTGCTAAGGGGTATCTAGAGGGTGGGATAGGTTTAATAACTACCCTAACCCTAACGCGTACCCTAACCCTAACCCCTACCCTAACCCTAACACGAACCCTAATCCTAACCCGTACACTAAACCGAGCCCTAACCTTCAAACTAACCCTAACCCTAACCCTAACCCTTACCCTACGCCGTACACGAACCCGTACCCGAAGCCGTACCCTAAGAGGTACCCTAACCCTAACCCCTACCCTAACCCTAACACGTACCCTAATCCTAACCCATACCCTAAACCGAGCCCTAACCCTCAAACTAATCCTAACCCTAACCCTAACCCATACCCTACGCCGTACCCGGACCCGTACCCGAACCCGTACCCTAACACTAACCCTAACCCTAAACCTAACCCTAACCCTATGCTACCCTTGACTGCTTCTGCCTCCAATAGATTTCCTAAGCACTAGTGTTTTAAGGAACAGGTTAAAAAGAGAATCCTAATGTGATTTCTTGATAATGGGTGTGTTCATTATCTTCTCCTAGTGTCTAAACTCTTCTCCATGGCTGGACCCCCAAATAATATTCCTTGACGTGCTAAGGGGTATCTAGAGAGTGGGATAGGTTTAATAGCTAGCCTAACCCTAACGCGTACCCTAACCCTAACACCTACCCTAACCCTAACACGAACCCTAATCCTAACCCGTACCCTAAACCGAGCCCTAACCTTCAAACTAACCCTAACCCTAACCCTAACCCATACCCTACGCCGTACACGAACCCGTACCCGAACCCGTACCCTAAGCCGTACCCTAACCCTAGCCCTAACCCTAACCCTAACCCTAAGCTACCCTTGACTGCTTCTGCCTCCAATAGATTTCCTAAGCACTAGTGTTTTAAGGAACAGGTTAAAAAGAGAATCCTAATGTGATTTCTTGATAATGGGTGTGTTCCTTATCTTCTCCTAGTGTCTAAGCTCTTCTCCATGGCTGGACACCCAAATAATATTCCTTGACGTGCTAAGGGGTATCTAGAGAGTGGGATAGGTTTAATAACTACCCAAAACCTAACGCGTACCCTATCCCTAACCTCTACCTTAACCCTAACACGTACACTAATCCTAACCCGTAAACTAAACCGAGCCCTAACCCTCAAACTAACCCTCAACCTAACCCGAACCCATACCCTACGCCGTACCCGAACCCGTACCCGAACCTGTACCCTAAGCCGTACCCTAACCCTAACCCTAAGCCTAACCCTAAGCTACCCTTGACTGCTTCTGCCTCCAATAGATTTCCTAAGCAATAGTGTTTTAAGGAATAGGTTAAAAAGAGAATCCTAATGTGATTTCTTGATAATGTGTGTGTTCCTTATCTTCTCCTAGTGTCTAAACTCTTCTCCATGGCTGGACCCCCAAATAATATTCCTTGACGTGCTAAGTGGTATCTAGAGAGTGGGATAGGTTTAATAACTACCCTAACCCTAACGCATACCCTAACCCTAACACGTACACTAATCCTCACCCGTAACCTAAACCGAGCCCTAACCCTCAAACTAACCCTAACCCTAACCCTAACCCATACCCTACGCCGTACCCGAACCCGTACCCGAACCCGTACCCTAAGCCGTACCCTAACCCTAACCCTAACCCTAACCCTAACCCTAAGCTACCCTTGACTGCTTCTGCCTCCAATAGATTTCCTAAGCACTAGTGTTTTAAGGAACAGGTTAAAAAGAGAATCCTAATGTGATTTCTTGATAATGGGTGTGTTCCTTATCTTCTCCTAGTGTCTAAACTCTTCTCCATGGCTGGACCCCCAAATATTATTCCTTGACGTGCTAAGGGGTATCTAGAGAGTGGGATGGGTTTAATACCTACCCTAACCCTAACGCATACCCTAACCCTAACCTCTACCCTAACCCTAACACGTACACTAATCCTAACCCGTACCCTAAACCGAGCCCTAACCCTCAAACTAACCCTAACACTAAACCTAACCCATACCCTACGCCGTACCCGAACCCGTACCCGAACCCGTACCCTAAGCCGTACCCTAACCCTAACCCTAACCCTAAGCTACCCTTGACTGCTTCTGCCTCCAATAGATTTCCTAAGCACTAGTGTTTTAAGGAACAGGTTAAAAAGAGAATCCTAATGTGATTTCAGGATAATGGGTGTGTTCCTTATCTTCTCCTAGTGTCTAAACTCTTCTCCATTGCTGGACCCCCAAATAATATTCCTTGACGTGCTAAGGGGTATCTAGAGAGAGGGTTAGGTTTAATAACTACCCTAACCCTAACGCGTACCCTAACCCTAACCCCTACCCTAACCCTAACACGAACCCTAATCCTAACCCGTACCCTAAACCGAGCCCTAACCTTCAAACTAACCCTGACCCTAACCCTAACCCATACCCTACGCCGTACACGAACCCGTACCCGAACCCGTACCCTAAGCCGTACCCTAACCCTAACCCTAAACCTAACCCTAACCCTAACCCTAAGCTACCCTTGACTGCTTCTGCCTCCAATAGATTTCCTAAGCACTAGTATTTTAAGGAACAGGTTAAAAAGAGAATCCTAATGTGATTTCTTGATAATGGGTGTGTTCCTTATCTTCTCCTAGTGTCTAAACTCTTCTCCATGGCTGGACACCCAAATAATATTCCTTGACGTGCTAAGGAGTATCTAGAGAGTGGGATAGGTTTAATAACTACCCTAACCCTAACGCGTACCCTAACCCTAACCCCTACCCTAACCCTAACACGTACCCTAATCCTAACCCGTAACCTAAACCGAGCCCTAACCCTCAAACTATCCCTAACCCTAACCCTAACCCATACCCTACGCCGTACCCGAACCCGTACCCGAACCCGTACCCTAAGCCGTACCCTAACCCTAACCCTAACCCTAAGCTACCCTTGACTGCTTCTGCGTCCAATAGATTTCCTAAGAACTAGTGTTTTAAGGAACAGGTTAAAAAGAGAATCCTAATGTGATTTCTTGATAATGGGTGTGTTCCTTATCTTCTCCTAGTGTCTAAACTCTTCTCCATGGCTGGACCCCCAAATAATATTCCTTGACGTGCTAAGGGGTATCTAGAGAGTGGGATAGTTTTAATAACTACCCTAACCCTAACGCATACCCTAACCCTAACCCTAACCCTAACCCTAACCCTAACCCTAACCGAGCCCTAACCCTCAAACTAAACCTAACCCTAACCCTAACCCATACCCTATGCCGTACCCGAACCCGTACCCTAAGCCTTACCCTAACAATAACCCGAACCCTAACCCTAAGCTACCCTTGACTGCTTCTGCCTCCAATAGATTTCCTAAGCACTAGTGTTTTAAGGAACAGGTTAAAAAGAGAATCCTAATGTGATTTCTTGATAATGGGTGTGATCCTTATCTTCTCCTAGTGTCTAAACTCTTCTCCATGGCTGGACCCCCAAATAATATTCCTTGACGTGCTAAGGGGTATCTAGAGAGTGGGATAGTTTTAATAACTACCATAACCCTAACGCGTACCCTAACCCTAACCTCTACCCTAACCTTAACACGTACACTAATCCTAACCCGTACCCTAAACCGAGCCCTAACCCTCAAACTAACCCTAACCCTAACCCTAACCCATACCCTATGCCGTACCCGAACCCGTACCCGAACCCGTACTCTAAGCCGTACCCTAACCCTAACCCTAACCCTAACCCTAAACCTAAGCTACCCTTGACTGCTTCTGCCTCCAATAGATTTCCTAAGCACTAGTGTATTAAGGAACAGGTTAAAAAGAGAATCCTAATGTGATTTCTTGATAATGGGTGTGTTCCTTATCTTCTCCTAGTGTCTAAACTCTTCTCCATGGCTGGACACCCAAATAATATTCCTTGACGTGCTAAGGGGTATCTAGAGAGTGGGATAGGTTTAATAACTACCCAAACCCTAACGCGTACCCTATCCCTAACCTCTACCTTAACCCTAACACGTACACTAATCCTAACCCGTAACCTAAACCGAGCCCTAACCCTCAAACTAACCCTCAACCTAACCCGAACCCATACCCTACGCCGTACCCGAACCCGTACCCGAACCCGTACCCTAAGCCGTACCCTAACCCTAACCCTAAGACTAACCCTAAGCTACCCTTGACTGCTTCTGCCTCCAATAGATTTCCTAAGCAATAGTGTTTTAAGGAATAGGTTAAAAAGAGAATCCTAATGTGATTTCTTGATAATGTGTGTGTTCCTTATCTTCTCCTAGTGTCTAAACTCTTCTCCATGGCTGGACCGCCAAATAATATTCCTTGACGTGCTAAGTGGTATCTAGAGAGTGGGATAGGTTTAATAACTACCCTAACCCTAACGCATACCCTAACCCTAACACGTACACTAATCCTCACCCGTAACCTAAACCGAGCCCTAACCCTCAAACTAACCCTAACCCTAACCCTAACCCATACCCTACGCCGTACCCGAACCCGTACCCGAACCCGTAACCTAAGCCGTACCCTAACCCTAACCCTAACCCTAACCCTAACCCTAAGCTACCCTTGACTGCTTCTGCCTCCAATAGATTTCCTAAGCACTAGTGTTTTAAGGAACAGGTTAAAAAGAGAATCCTAATGTGATTTCTTGATAATGGGTGTGTTCCTTATCTTCTCCTAGTGTCTAAACTCTTCTCCATGGCTGGACCCCCAAATATTATTCCTTGACGTGCTAAGGGGTATCTAGAGAGTGGGATGGGTTTAATAACTACCCTAACCCTAACGCGTACCCTAACCCTAACCCTAACACGTACACTAATCCTAAACCGTACCCTAAACCGAGCCCTAACCCTCAAACTAACCCTAACACTAAACCTAACACATACCCTACGCCGTACCCGAACCCGTACCCGAACCCGTACCCTAAGCCGTACCCTAACCCTAACCCTAACCCTAACCCTAAGCTACCCTTGACTGCTTCTGCCTCCAATAGATTTCCTAAGCACTAGTGTTTTAAGGAACAGGTTAAAAAGAGAATCCTAATGTGATTTCAGGATAATGGGTGTGTTCCTTATCTTCTCCTAGTGTCTAAACTCTTCTCCATGGCTGGACACCCAAATAATATTCCTTGACGTGCTAAGGGGTATCTAGAGAGTGGGATAGGTTTAATAACTACCCTAACCCTAACGCGTACCCTAACCCTAACCCCTACCCTAACTCTAACACGAACCCTAATCCTAACCCGTACCCTAAACCGAACCCTAACCTTCAAACTAACCCTAACCCTAACCCTAACCCATACCCTACGCCGTACCCGAACCCGTAACCTAACCCGTACCCTATCACTAACCCTAACCCTAACCCTAACCCTAACCCTAAGCTACCCTTGACTGCTTCTGCCTCCAATAGATTTCCTAAGCACTAGTGTTTTAAGGAACAGGTTAAAAAGAGAATCCTAATGTGATTTCTTGATAATGGGTGTGTTCCTTGTCTTCTCCTAGTGTCTAAACTCTTCTCCATGGCTGGACCCCCAAATAATATTCCTTGACGTGCTAAGGGGTATCTAGAGAGTGGGATAGGTTTAATAACTACCCTAAACCTAACGCGTACCCTAACCCTAACACGTACCCTAATCCTAACCCGTACCCTAAACCGAGCCCTAACCCTCAAATTAACCCTAACCCTAACCCTAACCCATATCCTACGCCGTACCCGAACCCGTACCCTAAGCGGTACCCTAAAGCTAACCCTAACCCTAACCCTAACCCTATCCCTAAGCTACCCTTGACTGCTTCTGCCTCCAATAGATTTCCTAAGCACTAGTGTTTTAAGGAACAGGTTAAAAAGAGAATCCTAATGTGATTTCTTGATAATGGGTGTGTTCCTTATCTTCTCCTAGTGTCTAAACTCTTCTCCCTGGCTGGACCCCAAAAAATATTCCTTGACGTGCTAAGGGGTATCTAGAGAGTGGGATAGGTTTAATAACTACCCTAACCCTAACGCGTACCCTAACCCTAACCCTTAACCTAACCCTAACATGTACCCTAATCCTAATCTGTACCCTAAACCGAGCACTAACCCTCAAACTATCCCTAACCCTAACCCTAACCCATACCCTATGCCGTACCCGAACCCGTACCCGAACCCGTACTCTAAGCCGTACCCTAACCCTAACCCTAACCCTAACCCTAAACCTAAGCTACCCTTGACTGCTTCTGCCTCCAATAGATTTCCTAAGCACTAGTGTATTAAGGAACAGGTTAAAAAGAGAATCCTAATGTGATTTCAGGATAATGGGTGTGTTCCTTATCTTCTCCTAGTTTCTAAACTCTTCTCCATGGCTGGAACCCCAAATAATATTCCTTGACGTGCTAAGGGGTATCTAGAGGGTGGGATAGGTTTAATAACTACCCTAACCCTAACGCTTACCCTAACCCTAACCCCTACCCTAACCCTAACACGAACCCTAATCCTAACCCGTACACTAAACCGAGCCCTAACCTTCAAACTAACCCTAACCCTAACCCTAACCCATACCCTACGCCGTACACGAACCCGTACCCGAAGCCGTACCCTAAGAGGTACCCTAACCCTAACCCCTACCCTAACACTAACACGTACCCTAATCCTAACCCATACCCTAAACCGAGCCCTAACCCTCAAACTAATCCTAACCCTAACCCTAACCCATACCCTACGCCGTACCCGGACCCGTACCCGAACCCGTACCCTAACACTAACCCTAACCCTAAACCTAACCCTAACCCTATGCTACCCTTGACTGCTTCTGCCTCCAATAGATTTCCTAAGCACTAGTGTTTTAAGGAACAGGTTAAAAAGAGAATCCTAATGTGATTTCTTGATAATGGGTGTGTTCATTATCTTCTCCTAGTGTCTAAACTCTTCTCCATGGCTGGACCCCCAAATAATATTCCTTGACGTGCTAAGGGGTATCTAGAGAGTGGGATAGGTTTAATAGCTAGCCTAACCCTAACGCGTACCCTAACCCTAACACCTACCCTAACCCTAACACGAACCCTAATCCTAACCCGTACCCTAAACCGAGCCCTAACCTTCAAACTAACCCTAACCCTAACCCTAACCCATACCCTACGCCGTACACGAACCCGTACCCGAACCCGTACCCTAAGCCGTACCCTAACCCTAGCCCTAACCCTAACCCTAACCCTAAGCTACCCTTGACTGCTTCTGCCTCCAATAGATTTCCTAAGCACTAGTGTTTTAAGGAACAGGTTAAAAAGAGAATCCTAATGTGATTTCTTGATAATGGGTGTGTTCCTTATCTTCTCCTAGTGTCTAAACTCTTCTCCATGGCTGGACACCCAAATAATATTCCTTGACGTGCTAAGGGGTATCTAGAGAGTGGGATAGGTTTAATAACTACCCAAACCCTAACGCGTACCCTATCCCTAACCTCTACCTTAACCCTAACACGTACACTAATCCTAACCCGTAACCTAAACCGAGCCCTAACCCTCAAACTAACCCTCAACCTAACCCGAACCCATACCCTACGCCGTACCCGAACCCGTACCCGAACCCGTACCCTAAGCCGTACCCTAACCCTAACCCTAAGCCTAACCCTAAGCTACCCTTGACTGCTTCTGCCTCCAATAGATTTCCTAAGCAATAGTGTTTTAAGGAATAGGTTAAAAAGAGAATCCTAATGTGATTTCTTGATAATGTGTGTGTTCCTTATCTTCTCCTAGTGTCTAAACTCTTCTCCATGGCTGGACCCCCAAATAATATTCCTTGACGTGCTAAGTGGTATCTAGAGAGTGGGATAGGTTTAATAACTACCCTAACCCTAACGCATAACCTAACCCTAACACGTACACTAATCCTCACCCGTAACCTAAACCGAGCCCTAACCCTCAAACTAACCCTAACCCTAACCCTAACCCATACCCTACGCCGTACCCGAACCCGTACCCGAACCCGTACCCTAAGCCGTACCCTAACCCTAACCCTAACCCTAACCCTAACCCTAAGCTACCCTTGACTGCTTCTGCCTCCAATAGATTTCCTAAGCACTAGTGTTTTAAGGAACAGGTTAAAAAGAGAATCCTAATGTGATTTCTTGATAATGGGTGTGTTCCTTATCTTCTCCTAGTGTCTAAACTCTTCTCCATGGCTGGACCCCCAAATATTATTCCTTGACGTGCTAAGGGGTATCTAGAGAGTGGGATGGGTTTAATAACTACCCTAACCCTAACGCGTACCCTAACCCTAACCCTAACACGTACACTAATCCTAAACCGTACCCTAAACCGAGCCCTAACCCTCAAACTAACCCTAACACTAAACCTAACCCATACCCTACGCCGTACCCGAACCCGTACCCGAACCCGTACCCTAAGCCGTACCCTAACCCTAACCCTAACCCTAACCCTAAGCTACCCTTGACTGCTTCTGCCTCCAATAGATTTCCTAAGCACTAGTGTTTTAAGGAACAGGTTAAAAAGAGAATCCTAATGTGATTTCAGGATAATGGGTGTGTTCCTTATCTTCTCCTAGTGTCTAAACTCTTCTCCATGGCTGGACACCCAAATAATATTCCTTGACGTGCTAAGGGGTATCTAGAGAGTGGGATAGGTTTAATAACTACCCTAACCCTAACGCGTACCCTAACCCTAACCCCTACCCTAACTCTAACACGAACCCTAATCCTAACCCGTACCCTAAACCGAACCCTAACCTTCAAACTAACCCTAACCCTAACCCTAACCCATACCCTACGCCGTACACGAACCCGTACCCGAACCCGTACCCTAAGCCGTACCCTAAACTTAACCCTAACCCTAACCCTAACCCTAAGGTACCCTTGACTGCTTCTGCCTCCAATAGATTTCCTAAGCACTAGTGTTTTAAGGAACAGGTTAAAAAGAGAATCCTAATGTGATTTCTTGATAATGGGTGTGTTCCTTATCTTCTCCTAGTGTCTAAACTCTTCTCCATGGCTGGACACCCAAATAATATTCCTTGACGTGCTAAGGGGTATCTAGAGAGTGGGATAGGTTTAATAACTACCCTAACCCTAACGCGTACCCTACCCTAACCCCTACCCTAACCCTAACACGTTCCCTAATCCTAACCCGTACCCTAAACCGAGCCCTAACCCTCAAACTAACCCTAACCCTAACCCTAACCCATACCCTACGCCGTACCCGAACCCGTAACCTAACCCGTACCCTATCACTAACCCTAACCCTAACCCTAACCCTAACCCTAAGCTACCCTTGACTGCTTCTGCCTCCAATAGATTTCCTAAGCACTAGTGTTTTAAGGAACAGGTTAAAAAGAGAATCCTAATGTGATTTCTTGATAATGGGTGTGTTCCTTATCTTCTCCTAGTGTCTAAACTCTTCTCCATGGCTGGACCCCCAAATAATATTCCTTGACGTGCTAAGGGGTATCTAGAGAGTGGGATAGGTTTAATAACTACCCTAAACCTAACGCGTACCCTAACCCTAACACGTACCCTAATCCTAACCCGTACCCTAAACCGAGCCCTAACCCTCAAATTAACCCTAACCCTAACCCTAACCCATATCCTACGCCGTACCCGAACCCGTACCCTAAGCGGTACCCTAAAGCTAACCCTAACCCTAACCCTAACCCTATCCCTAAGCTACCCTTGACTGCTTCTGCCTCCAATAGATTTCCTAAGCACTAGTGTTTTAAGGAACAGGTTAAAAAGAGAATCCTAATGTGATTTCTTGATAATGGGTGTGTTCCTTATCTTCTCCTAGTGTCTAAACTCTTCTCCCTGGCTGGACCCCAAAAAATATTCCTTGACGTGCTAAGGGGTATCTAGAGAGTGGGATAGGTTTAATAACTACCCTAACCCTAACGCGTACCCTAACCCTAACCCTTAACCTAACCCTAACATGTACCCTAATCCTAATCTGTACCCTAAACCGAGCACTAACCCTCAAACTATCCCTAACCCTAACCCTAACCCATACCCTACGCCGTTCCCGAACCCGTACCCGAACCTGTACCCTAAGCCGTACCCTAACCCTAACCCTAACCCTAACCCTAACCCTAACCCTAAGCTACCGTTGACTGCTTCTGCCTCCAATAGATTTCCTAAGCACTAGTGTATTAAGGAACAGGTTAAAAAGAGAATCCTATTGTGATTTCAGGATAATGGGTGTGTTCCTTATCTTCTCCTAGTGTCTAAACTCTTCTCCATGGCTGGACCCCCAAATAATATTCCTTGACGTGCTAAGGGGTATCTAGAGAGTGGGATAGGTTTAATAACTACCCTAACCCTAACGCGTACCCTAACCCTAACATGTACCCTAATCCTAAACCGTACCCTAAACCGAGCCCTAACCCTCAAACTAACCCTAACCCTAACCATAACCCATACCCTACGCCGTACCCGAACCCGTACCCTAAGCCTTACCCTAACAATAACCCTAACCCTAACCCTAAGCTACCCTTGACTGCTTCTGCCTCCAATAGATTTCCTAAGCACTAGTGTTTTAAGGAACAGGTTAAAAAGAGAATCCTAATGTGATTTCTTGATAATGGGTGTGTTCCTTATCTTCTCCTAGTGTCTAAACTCTTCTCCATGGCTGGACCCCCAAATAATATTCCTTGACGTGCTAAGGGGTATCTAGAGAGTGGGATAGGTTTAATAACTACCCTAACCCTAACGCGTACCCTAACCCTAACCCCTACCTTAACCCTAACACGTACCCTAATGCTAACCCGTACCCTAAACCGAGCCCTAACCCTCAAACTAACCCTAACCCTAACCCTAACCCATACCCTACGCCGTACCCGAACCCGTACCCGAACCCGAACCCTAAGCCGTACCCTAACACTAACCCTAACCCTAACCCTAACCCTAAGCTACCCTTGACTGCTTCTGCCTCCAATAGATTTCCTAAGCACTAGTGTTTTAAGGAACAGGTTTAAAAGAGAATCCTAAAGTGATTTCTTGATAATGGGTGTGTTCCTTATCTTCTCCTAGTGTCTAAACTCTTCTCCATGGCTGGACACCCAAATAATATTCCTTGACGTGCTAAGGGGTATCTAGAGAGTGGGATAGGTTTAATAACTACACAAACCCTAACGCGTACCCTATCCCTAACCTCTACCTTAACCCTAACACGTACACTAATCCTAACCCGTAACCTAAACCGAGCCCTAACACTCAAACTAAACCTCAACCTAACCCGAACCCATACCCTACGCCGTACCCGAACCCGTACCCGAACCCGTACCCTAAGCCGTACCCTAACCCTAACCCTAACCCTAACCCTAACCCTAAGCTACCCTTGACTGCTTCTGCCTCCAATAGATTTCCTAAACAATAGTGTTTTAAGGAATAGGTTAAAAAGAGAATCCTAATGTGATTTCTTGATAATGTGTGTGTTCCTTATCTTCTCCTAGTGTCTAAACTCTTCTCCATGGCTGGACCTCCAAATAATATTCCTTGACGTGCTAAGTGGTATCTAGAGAGTGGGATAGGTTTAATAACTACCCTAACCCTAACGCATACCCTAACCCTAACACGTACACTAATCCTAACCCGTAACCTAAACCGAGCCCTAACCCTCAAACTAACCCTAACACTAACCCTAACCCATACCCTACGCCGTACCCGAACCCGTACCCTAAGCGGTACCATAAAGCTAACCCTAACCCTAACCCTAACCCTAACCCTAAGCTACCCTTGACTGCTTCTGCCTCCAATAGATTTCCTAAGCACTAGTGTTTTAAGGAACAGGTTAAAAAGAGAATCCTAATGTGATTTCAGGATAATGGGTGTGTTCCTTATCTTCTCCTAGTGTCTAAACTCTTCTCCATTGCTGGACCCCCAAATAATATTCCTTGACGTGCTAAGGGGTATCTAGAGAGTGGGATAGGTTTAATAACTACCCTAACCCTAACGCGTACCCTAACCCTAACCCCTACCCTAACCCTAACACGAACCCTATTCCTAACCCGTACCCTAAACCGAGCCCTAACCTTCAAACTAACCCTAACCCTAACCCTAACCCATACCCTACGCCGTACACGAACCCGTACCCGAACCCGTACCCTAAGCCGTACCCTAACCCTAACCCTAAACCTAACCCTAACCCTAACCCTAAGCTACCCTTGACTGCTTCTGCCTCCAATAGATTTCCTAAGCACTAGTATTTTAAGGAACCCGTTAAAAAGAGAATCCTAATGTGATTTTTGATAATGGGTGTGTTCCTTATCTTCTCCTAGTGTCTAAACTCTTCTCCATGGCTGGACCCCCAAATAATATTCCTTGACGTGCTAAGGGGTATCTAGAGAGTGGGATAGGTTTAATAACTACCCTAACCCTAACGCGTACCCTAACCCTAACCCCTACCCTAACCCTAACACGTACCCTAATGCTAACCCGTACCCTAAACCGAGCCCTAAACCTCAAACTAACCCTAACCCTAACCCTAACCCATACCCTACGCCGTACCCGAACCCGTACCCGAACCCGAACCCTAAGCCGTACCCTAACACTAACCCTAACCCTAACCCTAACCCTAAGCTACCCTTGACTGCTTCTGCCTCCAATAGATTTCCTAAGCACTAGTGTTTTAAGGAACAGGTTAAAAAGATAATCCTAATGTGATTTCTTGATAATGGGTGTGTTCCTAATCTTCTCCTAGTGTCTAAACTCTTCTCCATGGCTGGACACCCAAATAATATTCCTTGACGTGCTAAGGGGTATCTAGAGAGTGGGATAGGTTTAATAACTACACAAACCCTAACGCGTACCCTATCCCTAACCTCTACCCTAACCCTAACACGTACACTAATCCTAACCCGTAACCTAAACCGAGCCCTAACCCTCAAACTAACCCTAACCCTAACCCTAACCCATACCCTACGCCGTACCCGAACCCGTACCCGAACCCGTACCCTAAGCCGTACCCTAACCCTAACCCTAACCCTAACCCTAACCCTAAGCTACCCTTGACTGCTTCTGCCTCCAATAGATTTCCTAAACAATAGTGTTTTAAGGAATAGGTTAAAAAGAGAATCCTAATGTGATTTCAGGATAATGGGTGTGTTCCTTATCTTCTCCTAGTGTCTAAACTCTTCTCCATGGCTGGACCCCCAAATAATATTCCTTGACGTGCTAAGTGGTATCTAGAGAGTGGGATAGGTTTAATAACTACCCTAACCCTAACGCATACCCTAACCCTAACACGTAAACTAATCCTAACCCGTAACCTAAACCGAGCCCTAACCCTCAAAATAACCCTAACACTAACCCTAACCCATACCCTACGCCGTACCCGAACCCGTACCCTAAGCGGTACCATAAAGCTAACCCTAACCCTAACCCTAACCCTAACCCTAAGCTACCCTTGACTGCTTCTGCCTCCAATAGATTTCCTAAGCACTAGTGTTTTAAGGAACAGGTTAAAAAGAGAATCCTAATGTGATTTCAGGATAATGGGTGTGTTCCTTATCTTCTCCTAGTGTCTAAACTCTTCTCCAATGCTGGACCCCCAAATAATATTCCTTGACGTGCTAAGGGGTATCTAGAGAGTGGGATAGGTTTAATAACTACCCTAACCCTAACGCGTACCCTAACCCTAACCCCTACCCTAACCCTAACACGAACCCTAATCCTAACCCGTACCCTAAACCGAGCCCTAACCTTCAAACTAACCCTAACACTAACCCTAACCCATACCCTACGCCGTACACGAACCTGTACCCGAACCCGTACCCTAAGCCGTACCCTAACCCTAACCCTAAACCTAACCCTAACCCTAACCCTAAGCTACCCTTGACTGCTTCTGCCTCCAATAGATTTCCTAAGCACTAGTATTTTAAGGAACCCGTTAAAAAGAGAATCCTAATGTGATTTCTTGATTATGGGTGTGTTCCTTATCTTCTCCTAGTGTCTAAACTCTTCTCCATGGCTGGACACCCAAATAATATTCCTTGACTTGCTAAGGAGTATCTAGAGAGTGGGATAGGTTTAATAACTACCCTAACCCTAACGCGTATCCTAACCCTAACCCCTAACCTAACCCTAACACGTACCCTAATCCTAACCCGTAACCTAAACCGAGCCCTAACCCTCAAACTATCCCTAACCCTAACCCTAACCCATACCCTACGCCGTAACCGAACCCGTACCCTAAGCCGTACCCTAACCCTAACCCTAACCCTAAGCTACCCTTGACTGCTTCTGCCTCCAATAGATTTCCTAAGCACTAGTGTTTTAAGGAACAGGTTAAAAAGAGAATCCTAATGTGTTTTCTTGATAATGGGTGTGTTCCTTATCTTCTCCTAGTGTCTAAACTCTTCTCCATGGCTGGACCCCCAAATAATATTCCTTGACGTGCTAAGGGGTATCTAGGGAGTGGGATAGGTTTAATAACTACCCTAACCCTAACGCGTACCCTAACCCTAACCCCTACCCTAACCCTAACACGTACCCTAATCCTAACCCTTACCCTAAACCGAGCCCTAACCCTCAAACTAAACCTAACCCTAACCCTAACCCATACCCTATGCCGTACCCGAACCCGTACCCTAAGCCTTACCCTAACAATAACCCGAACCCTAACCCTAAGCTACCCGTGACTGCTTCTGCCTCCAATAGATTTCCTAAGCACTAATGTTTTAAGGAACAGGTTAAAAAGAGAATCCTAATGTGATTTCTTGATAATGGGTGTGTTCCTTATCTTCTCCTACTGTCTAAACTCTTCTCCATGGCTGGACCCGCAAATAATATTCCTTGACGTGCTAAGCGGTATCTAGGGAGTCGGATAGGTTTAATAACTACCCTAACCCTAACGCGTACCCTAACCCTAACCCCTACCCTAACCCTAACACGTACCCTAATCCTAACCCGTACCCTAAACCGAGCCCTAACCCTCAAACTAACCCTAACACTAAACCTAACCCATACCCTACGCCGTACCCGAACCCGTACCCTAAGCCGTACCCTAACCCTAACCCTAACCCTAACCCTAACCCTAAGCTACCCTTGACTGCTTTTGCCTCCAATAGATTTCCTAAGCACTAGTGTATTAAGGAACAGGTTAAAAAGAGAATCCTAATGTGATTTCAGGATAATGGGTGTGTTCCTTATCTTCTCCTAGTGTCTAAACACTTCTCCATGGCTGGACACCCAAATAATATTCCTTGACGTGCTAAGGGGTATCTAGAGAGTGGGATAGGTTTAATAACTACCCTAACCCTAACGCGTACCCTAACCCTAACCCCTACCCTAACCCTAACACGAACCCTAATCCTAACCCGAACCCTAAACCGAGCCCTAACCTTCAAACTAACCCTAACCCTAACCCTAACCCATACCCTACGCCGTACACGAACCCGTACCCGAACCCGTACCCTAAGCCGTACCCTAAACTTAACCCTAACCCTAACCCTAACCCTAAGCTACCCTTGACTGCTTCTGCCTCCAATAGATTTCCTAAGCACTAGTGTTTTAAGGAACAGGTTAAAAAGAGAATCCTAATGTGATTTCTTGATGATGGGTGTGTTCCTTATCTTCTCCTAGTGTCTAAACTCTTCTCCATGGCTGGACCCCCAAATAATATTCCTTGACGTGCTAAGGGGTATCTAGAGAGTGGGATAGGTTTAATAACTTCCCTAACCCTAACGCGTACCCTAACCCTAACCCCTACCCTAACCCTAACACGTACCCTAATCCTAACCCGTACCCTAAACCGAGCCCTAACCCTCAAACTAACCCTAACCCTAACCCTAACCCATACCCTACGCCGTACCCGAACCCGTAACCTAACCCGTACCCTAACACTAACCCTAACCCTAACCCTAACCCTAACCCTAAGCTACCCTTGACTGCTTCTGCCTCCAATAGATTTCCTAAGCACTAGTGTTTTAAGGAACAGGTTAAAAAGAGAATCCTAATGTGATTTCTTGATAATGGGTGTGTTCCTTATCTTCTCCTAGTGTCTAAACTCTTCTCCCTGGCTGGACCCCAAATAATATTCCTTGACGTGCTAAGGGGTATCTAGAGAGTGGGATAGGTTTAATAACTACCCTAACCCTAACGCGTACCCTAACCCTAACATGTACCCTAATCCTAAACCGTACCCTAAACCGAGCCCTAACCCTCAAACTAACCCTAACTCTAACCCTAACCCATACCCTACGCCGTACCCGAACCCGTACCCTAAGCCTTACCCTAACAATAACCCTAACCCTAACCCTAAGCTACCCTTGACTGCTTCTGCCTCCAATAGATTTCCTAAGCACTAGTGCTTTAAGGAACAGGTTAAAAAGAGAATCCTAATGTGATTTCTTGATAATGGGTGTGTTCCTTATCTTCTCCTAGAGTCTAAACTCTTCTCCATGGCTGGACCCCCAAATAATATTCCTTGACGTGCTAAGGGGTATCTAGAGAGTGGGATAGGTTTAATAACTACCCTAACCCTAACGCGTACCCTAACCCTAACCTCTACCCTAACCCTAACACGTACACTAATCCTAACTCGTAACCTAAACCGAGCCCTAACCCTCAAACTAACCCTAACCCTAACCCTAACCCATACCCTACGCCGTACCCGAACCCGTACCCGAACCCGTACCCTAAGCCGTACCCTAACCCTAACCCTAACCCTAACCCTAACCCTAAGCTACCCTTGACTGCTTCTGCCTCCAATAGATTTCCTAAACAATAGTGTTTTAAGGAATAGGTTAAAAAGAGAATCCTAATGTGATTTCAGGATAATGGGTGTGTTCCTTATCTTCTCCTAGTGTCTAAACTCTTCTCCATGGCTGGACCCCCAAATAATATTCCTTGACGTGCTAAGTGGTATCTAGAGAGTGGGATAGGTTTAATAACTACCCTAACCCTAACGCATACCCTAACCCTAACACGTAAACTAATCCTAACCCGTAACCTAAACCGAGCCCTAACCCTCAAAATAACCCTAACACTAACCCTAACCCATACCCTACGCCGTACCCGAACCCGTACCCTAAGCGGTACCATAAAGCTAACCCTAACCCTAACCCTAACCCTAACCCTAAGCTACCCTTGACTGCTTCTGCCTCCAATAGATTTCCTAAGCACTAGTGTTTTAAGGAACAGGTTAAAAAGAGAATCCTAATGTGATTTCAGGATAATGGGTGTGTTCCTTATCTTCTCCTAGTGTCTAAACTCTTCTCCAATGCTGGACCCCCAAATAATATTCCTTGACGTGCTAAGGGGTATCTAGAGAGTGGGATAGGTTTAATAACTACCCTAACCCTAACGCGTACCCTAACCCTAACCCCTACCCTAACCCTAACACGAACCCTAATCCTAACCCGTACCCTAAACCGAGCCCTAACCTTCAAACTAACCCTAACACTAACCCTAACCCATACCCTACGCCGTACACGAACCCGTACCCGAACCCGTACCCTAAGCCGTACCCTAACCCTAACCCTAAACCTAACCCTAACCCTAACCCTAAGCTACCCTTGACTGCTTCTGCCTCCAATAGATTTCCTAAGCACTAGTATTTTAAGGAACCCGTTAAAAAGAGAATCCTAATGTGATTTCTTGATTATGGGTGTGTTCCTTATCTTCTCCTAGTGTCTAAACTCTTCTCCATGGCTGGACACCCAAATAATATTCCTTGACTTGCTAAGGAGTATCTAGAGAGTGGGATAGGTTTAATAACTACCCTAACCCTAACGCGTATCCTAACCCTAACCCCTAACCTAACCCTAACACGTACCCTAATCCTAACCCGTAACCTAAACCGAGCCCTAACCCTCAAACTATCCCTAACCCTAACCCTAACCCATACCCTACGCCGTAACCGAACCCGTACCCTAAGCCGTACCCTAACCCTAACCCTAACCCTAAGCTACCCTTGACTGCTTCTGCCTCCAATAGATTTCCTAAGCACTAGTGTTTTAAGGAACAGGTTAAAAAGAGAATCCTAATGTGTTTTCTTGATAATGGGTGTGTTCCTTATCTTCTCCTAGTGTCTAAACTCTTCTCCATGGCTGGACCCCCAAATAATATTCCTTGACGTGCTAAGGGGTATCTAGGGAGTGGGATAGGTTTAATAACTACCCTAACCCTAACGCGTACCCTAACCCTAACCCCTACCCTAACCCTAACACGTACCCTAATCCTAACCCTTACCCTAAACCGAGCCCTAACCCTCAAACTAAACCTAACCCTAACCCTAACCCATACCCTATGCCGTACCCGAACCCGTACCCTAAGCCTTACCCTAACAATAACCCGAACCCTAACCCTAAGCTACCCGTGACTGCTTCTGCCTCCAATAGATTTCCTAAGCACTAATGTTTTAAGGAACAGGTTAAAAAGAGAATCCTAATGTGATTTCTTGATAATGGGTGTGTTCCTTATCTTCTCCTACTGTCTAAACTCTTCTCCATGGCTGGACCCGCAAATAATATTCCTTGACGTGCTAAGCGGTATCTAGGGAGTCGGATAGGTTTAATAACTACCCTAACCCTAACGCGTACCCTAACCCTAACCCCTACCCTAACCCTAACACGTACCCTAATCCTAACCCGTACCCTAAACCGAGCCCTAACCCTCAAACTAACCCTAACACTAAACCTAACCCATACCCTACGCCGTACCCGAACCCGTACCCTAAGCCGTACCCTAACCCTAACCCTAACCCTAACCCTAACCCTAAGCTACCCTTGACTGCTTTTGCCTCCAATAGATTTCCTAAGCACTAGTGTATTAAGGAACAGGTTAAAAAGAGAATCCTAATGTGATTTCAGGATAATGGGTGTGTTCCTTATCTTCTCCTAGTGTCTAAACACTTCTCCATGGCTTGACACCCAAATAATATTCCTTGACGTGCTAAGGGGTATCTAGAGAGTGGGATAGGTTTAATAACTACCCTAACCCTAACGCGTACCCTAACCCTAACCCCTACCCTAACCCTAACACGAACCCTAATCCTAACCCGAACCCTAAACCGAGCCCTAACCTTCAAACTAACCCTAACCCTAACCCTAACCCATACCCTACGCCGTACACGAACCCGTACCCGAACCCGTACCCTAAGCCGTACCCTAAACTTAACCCTAACCCTAACCCTAACCCTAAGCTACCCTTGACTGCTTCTGCCTCCAATAGATTTCCTAAGCACTAGTGTTTTAAGGAACAGGTTAAAAAGAGAATCCTAATGTGATTTCTTGATGATGGGTGTGTTCCTTATCTTCTCCTAGTGTCTAAACTCTTCTCCATGGCTGGACCCCCAAATAATATTCCTTGACGTGCTAAGGGGTATCTAGAGAGTGGGATAGGTTTAATAACTTCCCTAAC
This sequence comes from Eschrichtius robustus, assembly GCF_028021215.1. Classification (NCBI taxonomy): domain Eukaryota; kingdom Metazoa; phylum Chordata; class Mammalia; order Artiodactyla; family Eschrichtiidae; genus Eschrichtius; species Eschrichtius robustus. The sequence goes on from NW_027175313.1 coordinate 204,697, forward strand.
CCTAACGCGTACCCTAACCCTAACCCCTACCCTAACCCTAACACGTACCCTAATCCTAACCCGTACCCTAAACCGAGCCCTAACCCTCAAACTAACCCTAACCCTAACCCTAACCCATACCCTACGCCGTACCCGAACCCGTAACCTAACCCGTACCCTAACACTAACCCTAACCCTAACCCTAACCCTAACCCTAAGCTACCCTTGACTGCTTCTGCCTCCAATAGATTTCCTAAGCACTAGTGTTTTAAGGAACAGGTTAAAAAGAGAATCCTAATGTGATTTCTTGATAATGGGTGTGTTCCTTATCTTCTCCTAGTGTCTAAACTCTTCTCCCTGGCTGGACCCCAAATAATATTCCTTGACGTGCTAAGGGGTATCTAGAGAGTGGGATAGGTTTAATAACTACCCTAACCCTAACGCGTACCCTAACCCTAACATGTACCCTAATCCTAAACCGTACCCTAAACCGAGCCCTAACCCTCAAACTAACCCTAACTCTAACCCTAACCCATACCCTACGCCGTACCCGAACCCGTACCCTAAGCCTTACCCTAACAATAACCCTAACCCTAACCCTAAGCTACCCTTGACTGCTTCTGCCTCCAATAGATTTCCTAAGCACTAGTGCTTTAAGGAACAGGTTAAAAAGAGAATCCTAATGTGATTTCTTGATAATGGGTGTGTTCCTTATCTTCTCCTAGAGTCTAAACTCTTCTCCATGGCTGGACCCCCAAATAATATTCCTTGACGTGCTAAGGGGTATCTAGAGAGTGGGATAGGTTTAATAACTACCCTAACCCTAACGCGTACCCTAACCCTAACCTCTACCCTAACCCTAACACGTACACTAATCCTAACTCGTAACCTAAACCGAGCCCTAACCCTCAAACTAACCCTAACCCTAACCCTAACCCATACCCTACGCCGTACCCGAACCCGTACCCGAACCCGTACCCTAAGCCGTACCCTAACCCTAACCCTAACCCTAACCCTAACCCTAAGCTACCCTTGACTGCTTCTGCCTCCAATAGATTTCCTAAACAATAGTGTTTTAAGGAATAGGTTAAAAAGAGAATCCTAATGTGATTTCAGGATAATGGGTGTGTTCCTTATCTTCTCCTAGTGTCTAAACTCTTCTCCATGGCTGGACCCCCAAATAATATTCCTTGACGTGCTAAGTGGTATCTAGAGAGTGGGATAGGTTTAATAACTACCCTAACCCTAACGCATACCCTAACCCTAACACGTAAACTAATCCTAACCCGTAACCTAAACCGAGCCCTAACCCTCAAACTAACCCTAACACTAACCCTAACCCATACCCTACGCCGTACCCGAACCCGTACCCTAAGCGGTACCATAAAGCTAACCCTAACCCTAACCCTAACCCTAACCCTAAGCTACCCTTGACTGCTTCTGCCTCCAATAGATTTCCTAAGCACTAGTGTTTTAAGGAACAGGTTAAAAAGAGAATCCTAATGTGATTTCAGGATAATGGGTGTGTTCCTTATCTTCTCCTAGTGTCTAAACTCTTCTCCAATGCTGGACCCCCAAATAATATTCCTTGACGTGCTAAGGGGTATCTAGAGAGTGGGATAGGTTTAATAACTACCCTAACCCTAACGCGTACCCTAACCCTAACCCCTACCCTAACCCTAACACGAACCCTAATCCTAACCCGTAACCTAAACCGAGCCCTAACCTTCAAACTAACCCTAACCCTAACCCTAACCCATACCCTACGCCGTACACGAACCCGTACCCGAACCCGTACCCTAAGCCGTACCCTAACCCTAACCCTAAACCTAACCCTAACCCTAACCCTAAGCTACCCTTGACTGCTTCTGCCTCCAATAGATTTCCTAAGCACTAGTATTTTAAGGAACCCGTTAAAAAGAGAATCCTAATGTGATTTCTTGATTATGGGTGTGTTCCTTATCTTCTCCTAGTGTCTAAACTCTTCTCCATGGCTGGACACCCAAATAATATTCCTTGACTTGCTAAGGAGTATCTAGAGAGTGGGATAGGTTTAATAACTACACTAACCCTAACGCGTATCCTAACCCTAACCCCTAACCTAACCCTAACACGTACCCTAATCCTAACCCGTAACCTAAACCGAGCCCTAACCCTCAAACTATCCCTAACCCTAACCCTAACCCATACCCTACGCCGTAACCGAACCCGTACCCGAACCCGTACCCTAAGCCGTACCCTAACCCTAACCCTAACCCTAAGCTACCCTTGACTGCTTCTGCCTCCAATAGATTTCCTAAGCACTAGTGTTTTAAGGAACACGTTAAAAAGAGAATCCTAATGTGTTTTCTTGATAATGGGTGTGTTCCTTATCTTCTCCTAGTGTCTAAACTCTTCTCCATGGCTGGACCCCCAAATAATATTCCTTGACGTGCTAAGGGGTATCTAGGGAGTGGGATAGGTTTAATAACTACCCTAACCCTAACGCGTACCCTAACCCTAACCCCTACCCTAACCCTAACACGTACCCTAATCCTAACCCTTACCCTAAACCGAGCCCTAACCCTCAAACTAAACCTAACCCTAACCCTAACCCATACCCTATGCCGTACCCGAACCCGTACCCTAAGCCTTACCCTAACAATAACCCGAACCCTAACCCTAAGCTACCCGTGACTGCTTCTGCCTCCAATAGATTTCCTAAGCACTAATGTTTTAAGGAACAGGTTAAAAAGAGAATCCTAATGTGATTTCTTGATAATGGGTGTGTTCCTTATCTTCTCCTACTGTCTAAACTCTTCTCCATGGCTGGACCCGCAAATAATATTCCTTGACGTGCTAAGCGGTATCTAGGGAGTCGGATAGGTTTAATAACTACCCTAACCCTAACGCGTACCCTAACCCTAACCCCTACCCTAACCCTAACACGTACCCTAATCCTAACCCGTACCCTAAACCGAGCCCTAACCCTCAAACTAACCCTAACACTAAACCTAACCCATACCCTACGCCGTACCCGAACCCGTACCCGAACCCGTACCCTAAGCCGTACCCTAACCCTAACCCTAACCCTAACCCTAACCCTAAGCTACCCTTGACTGCTTTTGCCTCCAATAGATTTCCTAAGCACTAGTGTATTAAGGAACAGGTTAAAAAGAGAATCCTAATGTGATTTCAGGATAATGGGTGTGTTCCTTATCTTCTCCTATTGTCTAAACAATTCTCCATGGCTGGACACCCAAATAATATTCCTTGACGTGCTAAGGGGTATCTAGAGAGTGGGATAGGTTTAATAACTACCCTAACCCTAACGCGTACCCTAACCCTAACCCCTACCCTAACCCTAACACGAACCCTAATCCTAACCCGTACCCTAAACCGAGCTCTAACCTTCAAACTAACCCTAACCCTAACCCTAACCCATACCCTACGCCGTACACGAACCCGTACCCGAACCCGTACCCTAAGCCGTACCCTAAACTTAACCCTAACCCTAACCCTAACCCTAAGCTACCCTTGACTGCTTCTGCCTCCAATAGATTTCCTAAGCACTAGTGTTTTAAGGAACAGGTTAAAAAGAGAATCCTAATGTGATTTCTTGATGATGGGTGTGTTCCTTATCTTCTCCTAGTGTCTAAACTCTTCTCCATGGCTGGACCCCCAAATAATATTCCTTGACGTGCTAAGGGGTATCTAGAGAGTGGGATAGGTTTAATAACTACCCTAACCCTAACGCGTACCCTAACCCTAACCCCTACCCTAACCCTAACACGTACCCTAATCCTAACCCGTACCCTAAACCGAGCCCTAACCCTCAAACTAACCCTAACACTAAACCTAACCCATACCCTACGCCGTACCCGAACCCGTACCCTAAGCCTTACCCTAACAATAACCCTAACCCTAACCCTAAGCTACCCTTGACTGCTTCTGCCTCCAATAGATTTCCTAAGCACTAGTGTTTTAAGGAACAGGTTAAAAAGAGAATCCTAATGTGATTTCTTGATAATGGGTGTGTTCCTTATCTTCTCCTAGAGTCTAAACTCTTCTCCATGGCTGGACCCCCAAATAATATTCCTTGACGTGCTAAGGGGTATCTAGAGAGTGGGATAGGTTTAATAACTACCCTAACCCTAACGCGTACCCTAACCCTAACCTCTACCCTAACCCTAACACGTACACTAATCCTAACTCGTAACCTAAACCGAGCCCTAACCCTCAAACTAACCCTAACCCTAACCCTAACCCATACCCTACGCCGTACCCGAACCCGTACCCGAACCCGTAGGCTAAGCCGTACCCTAACCCTAACCCTAAGCTACCCTTGACTGCTTCTGCCTCCAATAGATTTCCTAAGCACTAGTGTTTTAAGGAACAGGTTAAAAAGAGAATCCTAATGTGATTTCTTGATAATGGGTGTGTTCCTTATCTTCTCCTAGTGTCTAAACTTTTCTCCCTGGCTGGACCCCCAAATAATATTCCTTGACGTGCTAAGGGGTATCTAGAGAGTGGGATAGGTTTAATAACTACCCTAACCCTAACGCGTACCCTAACCCTAACCCCTACCCTAACCCTAACACGTACCCTAATCCTAACCCGTACCCTAAACCGAGCCCTAACCCTCAAACTAACCCTAACCCTAATCCTAACCCATATCCTACGCCATACCCGAACCCGTACCCGAACCCGTACCCGAACCCGTACCCTAAGCCGTACTCTAACCCTACCCCTAACCCTAAGCTACCCTTGACTGCTTCTTCCTCCAATAGATTTCCTAAGCACTAGTGTTTTAAGGAACAGGTTAAAAAGAGAATCCTAATGTGATTTCTTGATAATGGGTGTGTTCCTTATCTTCTCCTAGTGTCTAAACTCTTCTCCATGGCTGGACCCCCAAATAATATTCCTTGACGTGCTAAGGGGTATCTAGAGAGTGGGATAGGTTTAATAACTACCCTAACCCTAAGGCGTACCCTAACCCTAACCTCTACCCTAACCCTAACACGTACACTAATCCTAACCCGTAACGTAAACCGAGCCCTAACCCTCAAACTAACCCTAACCCTAACCCTAACCCATACCCTACGCCGTACCCGAACCCGTACCCGAACCCGTACCCTAAGCCGTACCCTAACCCTAACCCTAACCCTAACCCTAAGCTACCCTTGACTGCTTCTGCCTCCAATAGATTTCCTAAGCAATAGTGTTTTAAGGAACAGGTTAAAAAGAGAATCCTAATGTGATTTCTTGATAATGTGTGTGTTCCTTATCTTCTCCTAGTGTCTAAACTCTTCTCCATGGCTGGACCCCCAAATAATATTCCTTGACGTGCTAAGTGGTATCTAGAGAGTGGGATAGGTTTAATAACTACCCTAACCCTAACGCATACCCTAACCCTAACACGTACACTAATCCTAACCCGTAACCTAAACCGAGCCCTAACCCTCAAACTAACCCTAACTCTAACCCTAACCCATACCCTACGCCGTACCCGAACCCGTACCCGAACCCGTACCCTAAGCCGTACCCTAACCCTAACCCTAACCCTAACCCTAAGCTACCCTTGACTGCTTCTGCCTCCAATAGATTTCCTAAGCACTAGTGTACTAAGGAACAGGTTAAAAAGAGAATCCTAATGTGATTTCAGGATAATGGGTGTGTTCCTTATCTTCTCCTAGTGTCTAAACTCTTCTCCATGGCTGGACACCCAAATAATATTCCTTGTCGTGCTAAGTGGTATCTAGAGAGTGGGATAGGTTTAATAACTACCCTAACCCTAACGCGTACCCTAACCCTAACATGTACCCTAATCCTAAACCGTACCCTAAACCGAGCCCTAACCCTCAAACTAACCCTAACTCTAACCCTAACCCATACCCTACGCCGTACCCGAACCCGTACCCTAAGCCTTACCCTAACAATAACCCTAACCCTAACCCTAAGCTACCCTTGACTGCTTCTGCCTCCAATAGATTTCCTAAGCACTAGTGTTTTAAGGAACAGGTTAAAAAGAGAATCCTAATGTGATTTCTTGATAATGGGTGTGTTCCTTATCTTCTCCTAGTGTCTAAACTCTTCTCCATGGCTGGACCCCCAAATAATATTCCTTGACGTGCTAAGGGGTATCTAGAGAGTGGGATAGGTTTAATAACTACCCTAACCCTAAGGCGTACCCTAACCCTAACCTCTACCCTAACCCTAACACGTACACTAATCCTAACCCGTAACGTAAACCGAGCCCTAACCCTCAAACTAACCCTAACCCTAACCCTAACCCATACCCTACGCCGTACCCGAACCCGTACCCGAACCCGTACCCTAAGCCGTACCCTAACCCTAACCCTAACCCTAACCCTAACCCTAACCCTAAGCTACCCTTGACTGCTTCTGCCTCCAATAGATTTCCTAAGCACTAGTGTACTAAGGAACAGGTTAAAAAGAGAATCCTAATGTGATTTCTTGATAATGCGTGTGTTCCTTATCTTCTCCTACTGTCTAAACTCTTCTCCATGGCTGGACCCCCAAATAATATTCCTTGACGTGCTAAGCGGTATCTAGGGAGTGGGATAGGTTTAATAACTACCCTAACCCTAACGCGTACCCTAACCCTAACCCCTACCCTAACCCTAACACGTACCCTAATCCTAACCCGTACCCTAAACCGAGCCCTAATCCTCAAACTAACCCTAACCCTAACCCTAAAACATACCCTATGCCGTACCCGAACCCGTACCCTAAGCCTTACCCTAACAATAACCCTAACCCTAACCCTAAGCTACCCTTGACTGCTTCTGCCTCCAATAGATTTCCTAAGCACTAGTGTTTTAAGGAACAGGTTAAAAAGAGAATCCTAATGTGATTTCTTGATAATGGGTGTGTTCCTTATCTTCTCCTAGTGTCTAAACTCTTCTCCATGGCTGGACCCCCAAATAATATTCCTTGACGTGCTAAGGGGTATCTAGAGAGTGGGATGGGTTTAATAACTACCCTAACCCTAACGCGTACCCTAACCCTAACCTCTACCCTAACCCTAACACGTACACTAATCCTAACCCGTACCCTAAACCGAGCCCTAACCTTCAAACTAACCCTAACCCTAACCCAAACCCATACCCTACGCCGTACCCGAACCCGTACCCGAACCCGTACCCTAAGCCGTACCCTAACCCTAACCCTAACCCTAACCCTAACCCTAAGCTACCCTTGACTGCTTCTGCCTCCAATAGATTTCCTAAGCAGTAGTGTATTAAGGAACAGGTTAAAAAGAGAATCCTAATGTGATTTCAGGATAATGGGTGTGTTCCTTATCTTCTCCTAGTGTCTAAACTCTTCTCCATGGCTGGACACCCAAATAATATTCCTTGACGTGCTAAGGGGTATCTAGAGAGTGGGATAGGTTTAATAACTACCCTAACCCTAACGCGTACCCTAACCCTAACCCCTACCCTAACCCTAACACGAACCCTAATCCTAACCCGTACCCTAAACCGAGCCCTAACCTTCACACTAACCCTAACCCTAACCCTAACCCATACTCTACGCCGTACACGAACCCGTACCCGAACCCGTACCCTAAGCCGTACCCTAAACTTAACCCTAACCCTAACCCTAACCCTAAGCTACCCTTGACTGCTTCTGCCTCCAATAGATTTCCTAAGCACTAGTGTTTTAAGGAACAGGTTAAAAAGAGAATCCTAATGTGATTTCTTGATAATGGGTGTGTTCCTTATCTTCTCCTAGTGTCTAAACTCTTCTCCATGGCTGGACACCCAAATAATATTCCTTGACGTGCTAAGGGTTATCTAGAGAGTGGGATAGGTTTAATAACTACCCTAACCCTAACGCGTACCCTAACCCTAACCCCTACCCTAAGCCTAACACGTACCCTAATCCTAACCCGTATCCTAAACCGAGCCCCAACCCTCAAACTAACCCTAACCCTATCCCTAACCCATACCCTACGCCGTACCCGAACCCGTAACCTAACCCGTACCCTAACACTAACCCTAACCCTAACCCTAACCCTAACCCTAAGCTACCCTTGACTGCTTCTGCCTCCAATAGATTTCCTAAGCACTAGTGTTTTAAGGAACAGGTTAAAAAGAGAATCCTAATGTGATTTCTTGATAATGGGTGTGTTCCTTATCTTCTCCTAGTGTCTAAACTCTTCTCCATGGCTGGACCCCCAAATAATATACCTTGACGTGCTAAGGGGTATCTAGAGAGTGGGATAGGTTTAATAACTACCCTAAACCTAACGCGTACCCTAACCCTAACACGTACCCTAATCCTAACCCGTACCCTAAACCGAGCCCTAACCCTCAAATTAACCCTAACCCTAACCCTAACCCATATCCTACGCCGTACCCGAACCCGTACCCTAAGCAGTACCCTAAAGCTAACCCTAACCCTAACCCTAACCCTATCCCTAAGCTACCCTTGACTGCTTCTGCCTCCAATAGATTTCCTAAGCACTAGTGTTTTAAGGAACAGGTTAAAAAGAGAATCCTAATGTGATTTCTTGATAATGGGTGTGTTCCTTATCTTCTCCTAGTGTCTAAACTCTTCTCCATGGCTGGACCCCCAAATAATATTCCTTGACGTGCTAAGGGGTATCTAGAGAGTTTGATAGGTTTAATAACTACCCTAACCCTAATGCGTACCCTAACCCTAACCCCTACCCTAAACCTAACACGTACCCTAATGCTAACCCGTACCCTAAACCGAGCCCTAACCCTCAAACTAACCCTAACCCTAACCCTAACCCATACCCTACGCCGTACCCGAACCCGTACCCGAACCCGAACCCTAAGCCGTACCCTAACACTAACCCTAACCCTAACCCTAACCCTAAGCTACCCTTGACTGCTTCTGCCTCCAATAGATTTCCTAAGCACTAGTGTTTTAAGGAACAGGTTAAAAAGAGAATCCTAATGTGATTTCTTGATAATGGGTGTGTTCATTATCTTCTCCTAGTGTCTAAACTCTTCTCCATGGCTGGACACCCAAATAATATTCCTTGACGTGCTAAGGGGTATCTAGAGAGTGGGATAGGTTTAATAACTACACAAACCCTAACGCGTACCCTATCCCTAACCTCTACCTTAACCCTAACACGTACACTAATCCTAACCCGTAACCTAAACCGAGCCCTAATACTCAAACTAACCCTCAACCTAACCCGAACCCATACCCTACGCCGTACCCGAACCCGTACCCGAACCCGTACCCTAAGCCGTACCCTAACCCTAACCCTAACCCTAACCCTAACCCTAAGCTACCCTTGACTGCTTCTGCCTCCAATAGATTTCCTAAACAATAGTGTTTTAAGGAATAGGTTAAAAAGAGAATCCTAATGTGATTTCTTGATAATGTGTGTGTTCCTTATCTTCTCCTAGTGTCTAAACTCTTCTCCATGGCTGGACCCCCAAATAATATTCCTTGACGTGCTAAGTGGTATCTAGAGAGTGGGATAGGTTTAATAACTACCCTAACCCTAACGCATACCCTAAACCTAACACGTACACTAATCCTAACCCGTAACCTAAACCGAGCCCTAACCCTCAAACTAACCCTAACACTAACCCTAACCCATACCCTACGCCGTACCCGAACCCGTACACGAACCCGTACCCTAAGCCGTACCCTAACCCTAACCCTAACCCTAACCCTAACCCTAAGCTACCCTTGACTGCTTCTGCCTCCAATAGATTTCCTAAGCACTAGTGTACTAAGGAACAGGTTAAAAAGAGAATCCTAATGTGATTTCAGGATAATGGGTGTGTTCCTTATCTTCTCCTAGTGTCTAAACTCTTCTCCATGGCTGGACCCCCAAATAATATTCCTTGACGTGCTAAGGGGTATCTAGAGAGTGGGATAGGTTTAATAACTACCCTAACCCTAACGCGTACCCTAACCCTAACACGTACCCTAATCCTAACCCGTACCCTAAACCGAGCCCTAACCCTCAAATTAACCCTAACCCTAACCCTAACCCATACCCTACGCCGTACCCGAACCCGTACCCTAAGCGGTACCATAAAGCTAACCCTAACCCTAACCCTAACCCTAACCCTAAGCTACCCTTGACTGCTTCTGCCTCCAATAGATTTCCTAAGCACTAGTGTTTTAAGGAACAGGTTAAAAAGAGAATCCTAATGTGATTTCAGGATAATGGGTGTGTTCCTTATCTTCTCCTAGTGTCTAAACTCTTCTCCATTGCTGGACCCCCAAATAATATTCCTTGACGTGCTAAGGGGTATCTAGAGAGTGGGATAGGTTTAATAACTACCCTAAACCTAACGCGTACCCTAACCCTAACCCCTACCCTAACCCTAACACGAACCCTAATCCTAACCCGTACCCTAAACTGAGCCCTAACCTTCAAACTAACCCTAACCCTAACCCTAACCCATACCCTACGCCGTACACGAACCCGTACCCGAACCCGTACCCTAAGCCGTACCCTAACCCTAACCCTAAACCTAACCCTAACCCTAACCCTAAGCTACCCTTGACTGCTTCTGCCTCCAATAGATTTCCTAAGCACTAGTATTTTAAGGAACCCGTTAAAAAGAGAATCCTAATGTGATTTCTTGATAATGGGTGTGTTCCTTATCTTCTCCTAGTGTCTAAACTCTTCTCCATGGCTGGACACCCAAATAATATTCCTTGACTTGCTAAGGAGTATCTAGAGAGTGGGATAGGTTTAATAACTACCCTAACCCTAACGCGTATCCTAACCCTAACCCCTAACCTAACCCTAACACGTACCCTAATCCTAACCCGTAACCTAAACCGAGCCCTAACCCTCAAACTATCCCTAACCCTAACCCTAACCCATACCCTACGCCGTACCCGAACCCGTACCCGAACCCGTACCCTAAGCCGTACCCTAACCCTAACCCTAACCCTAAGCTACCCTTGACTGCTTCTGCCTCCAATAGATTTCCTAAGCACTAGTGTTTTAAGGAACAGGTTAAAAAGAGAATCCTAATGTGTTTTCTAGATAATGTGTGTGTTCCTTATCTTCTCCTAGTGTCTAAACTCTTCTCCATGGCTGGACCCCCAAATAATATTCCTTGACGTGCTAAGTGGTATCTAGAGAGTGGGATAGGTTTAATAACTACCCTAACCCTAACGCATACCCTAACCCTAACACGTACACTAATCCTAACCCGTAACCTAAACCGAGCCCTAACCCTCAAACTAACCCTAACCGTAACCCTAACCCATACCCTACGCCGTACCCGAACCCGTACCCGAACCCGTACCCTAAGCCGTACCCTAACCCTAACCCTAACCCTAACCCTAAGCTACCCTTGACTGCTTCTGCCTCCAATAGATTTCCTAAGCACTAGTGTACTAAGGAACAGGTTAAAAAGAGAATCCTAATGTGATTTCAGGATAATGGGTGTGTTCCTTATCTTCTCCTAGTGTCTAAACTCTTCTCCATGGCTGGACACCCAAATAATATTCCTTGTCGTGCTAAGGGGTATCTAGAGAGTGGGATAGGTTTAATAACTACCCTAACCCTAACGCGTACCCTAACACTAACCCCTACCCTAAACCTAACACGAACCCTAATCCTAACCCGTACCCTAAACCGAGACCTAACCTTCAAACTAACCCTAACCGTAACCCTAACCCATACCCTACGCCGTACACGAACCCGTACCCGAACCCGTACCCTAAGCCGTACCCTAACCCTAACCCTAACCCTAACCCTAACCCTAAGCTACCCTTGACTGCTTCTGCCTCCAATAGATTTCCTAAGCACTAGTGTTTTAAGGAACAGGTTAAAAAGAGAATCCTAATGTGATTTCTTGATAATGCGTGTGTTCCTTATCTTCTCCTACTGTCTAAACTCTTCTCCATGGCTGGACCCCCAAATAATATTCCTTGACGTGCTAAGCGGTATCTAGGGAGTGGGATAGGTTTAATAACTACCCTAACCCTAACGCGTACCCTAACCCTAACCCCTACCCTAACCCTAACACGTACCCTAATCCTAACCCGTACCCTAAACCGAGCCCTAATCCTCAAACTAACCCTAACCCTAACCCTAAAACATACCCTATGCCGTACCCGAACCCGTACCCTAAGCCTTACCCTAACAATAACCCTAACCCTAACCCTAAGCTACCCTTGACTGCTTCTGCCTCCAATAGATTTCCTAAGCACTAGTGTTTTAAGGAACAGGTTAAAAAGAGAATCCTAATGTGATTTCTTGATAATGGGTGTGTTCCTTATCTTCTCCTAGTGTCTAAACTCTTCTCCATGGCTGGACCCCCAAATAATATTCCTTGACGTGCTAAGGGGTATCTAGAGAGTGGGATGGGTTTAATAACTACCCTAACCCTAACGCGTACCCTAACCCTAACCTCTACCCTAACCCTAACACGTACACTAATCCTAACCCGTACCCTAAACCGAGCCCTAACCTTCAAACTAACCCTAACCCTAACCCAAACCCATACCCTACGCCGTACCCGAACCCGTACCCGAACCCGTACCCTAAGCCGTACCCTAACCCTAACCCTAACCCTAACCCTAACCCTAAGCTACCCTTGACTGCTTCTGCCTCCAATAGATTTCCTAAGCAGTAGTGTATTAAGGAACAGGTTAAAAAGAGAATCCTAATGTGATTTCAGGATAATGGGTGTGTTCCTTATCTTCTCCTAGTGTCTAAACTCTTCTCCATGGCTGGACACCCAAATAATATTCCTTGACGTGCTAAGGGGTATCTAGAGAGTGGGATAGGTTTAATAACTACCCTAACCCTAACGCGTACCCTAACCCTAACCCCTACCCTAACCCTAACACGAACCCTAATCCTAACCCGTACCCTAAACCGAGCCCTAACCTTCACACTAACCCTAACCCTAACCCTAACCCATACTCTACGCCGTACACGAACCCGTACCCGAACCCGTACCCTAAGCCGTACCCTAAACTTAACCCTAACCCTAACCCTAACCCTAAGCTACCCTTGACTGCTTCTGCCTCCAATAGATTTCCTAAGCACTAGTGTTTTAAGGAACAGGTTAAAAAGAGAATCCTAATGTGATTTCTTGATAATGGGTGTGTTCCTTATCTTCTCCTAGTGTCTAAACTCTTCTCCATGGCTGGACACCCAAATAATATTCCTTGACGTGCTAAGGGTTATCTAGAGAGTGGGATAGGTTTAATAACTACCCTAACCCTAACGCGTACCCTAACCCTAACCCCTACCCTAAGCCTAACACGTACCCTAATCCTAACCCGTATCCTAAACCGAGCCCCAACCCTCAAACTAACCCTAACCCTATCCCTAACCCATACCCTACGCCGTACCCGAACCCGTAACCTAACCCGTACCCTAACACTAACCCTAACCCTAACCCTAACCCTAACCCTAAGCTACCCTTGACTGCTTCTGCCTCCAATAGATTTCCTAAGCACTAGTGTTTTAAGGAACAGGTTAAAAAGAGAATCCTAATGTGATTTCTTGATAATGGGTGTGTTCCTTATCTTCTCCTAGTGTCTAAACTCTTCTCCATGGCTGGACCCCCAAATAATATACCTTGACGTGCTAAGGGGTATCTAGAGAGTGGGATAGGTTTAATAACTACCCTAAACCTAACGCGTACCCTAACCCTAACACGTACCCTAATCCTAACCCGTACCCTAAACCGAGCCCTAACCCTCAAATTAACCCTAACCCTAACCCTAACCCATATCCTACGCCGTACCCGAACCCGTACCCTAAGCAGTACCCTAAAGCTAACCCTAACCCTAACCCTAACCCTATCCCTAAGCTACCCTTGACTGCTTCTGCCTCCAATAGATTTCCTAAGCACTAGTGTTTTAAGGAACAGGTTAAAAAGAGAATCCTAATGTGATTTCTTGATAATGGGTGTGTTCCTTATCTTCTCCTAGTGTCTAAACTCTTCTCCATGGCTGGACCCCCAAATAATATTCCTTGACGTGCTAAGGGGTATCTAGAGAGTTTGATAGGTTTAATAACTACCCTAACCCTAATGCGTACCCTAACCCTAACCCCTACCCTAAACCTAACACGTACCCTAATGCTAACCCGTACCCTAAACCGAGCCCTAACCCTCAAACTAACCCTAACCCTAACCCTAACCCATACCCTACGCCGTACCCGAACCCGTACCCGAACCCGAACCCTAAGCCGTACCCTAACACTAACCCTAACCCTAACCCTAACCCTAAGCTACCCTTGACTGCTTCTGCCTCCAATAGATTTCCTAAGCACTAGTGTTTTAAGGAACAGGTTAAAAAGAGAATCCTAATGTGATTTCTTGATAATGGGTGTGTTCATTATCTTCTCCTAGTGTCTAAACTCTTCTCCATGGCTGGACCCCCAAATAATATTCCTTGACGTGCTAAGTGGTATCTAGAGAGTGGGATAGGTTTAATAACTACCCTAACCCTAACGCATACCCTAAACCTAACACGTACACTAATCCTAACCCGTAACCTAAACCGAGCCCTAACCCTCAAACTAACCCTAACACTAACACTAACCCATACCCTACGCCGTACCCGAACCCGTACACGAACCCGTACCCTAAGCCGTACCCTAACCCTAACCCTAACCCTAACCCTAACCCTAAGCTACCCTTGACTGCTTCTGCCTCCAATAGATTTCCTAAGCACTAGTGTACTAAGGAACAGGTTAAAAAGAGAATCGTAATGTGATTTCAGGATAATGGGTGTGTTCCTTATCTTCTCCTAGTGTCTAAACTCTTCTCCATGGCTGGACCCCCAAATAATATTCCTTGACGTGCTAAGGGGTATCTAGAGAGTGGGATAGGTTTAATAACTACCCTAACCCTAACGCGTACCCTAACCCTAACACGTACCCTAATCCTAACCCGTACCCTAAACCGAGCCCTAACCCTCAAATTAACCCTAACCCTAACCCTAACCCATACCCTACGCCGTACCCGAACCCGTACCCTAAGCGGTACCATAAAGCTAACCCTAACCCTAACCCTAACCCTAACCCTAAGCTACCCTTGACTGCTTCTGCCTCCAATAGATTTCCTAAGCACTAGTGTTTTAAGGAACAGGTTAAAAAGAGAATCCTAATGTGATTTCAGGATAATGGGTGTGTTCCTTATCTTCTCCTAGTGTCTAAACTCTTCTCCATTGCTGGACCCCCAAATAATATTCCTTGACGTGCTAAGGGGTATCTAGAGAGTGGGATAGGTTTAATAACTACCCTAAACCTAACGCGTACCCTAACCCTAACCCCTACCCTAACCCTAACACGAACCCTAATCCTAACCCGTACCCTAAACTGAGCCCTAACCTTCAAACTAACCCTAACCCTAACACTAACCCATACCCTACGCCGTACACGAACCCGTACCCGAACCCGTACCCTAAGCCGTACCCTAACCCTAACCCTAAACCTAACCCTAACCCTAACCCTAAGCTACCCTTGACTGCTTCTGCCTCCAATAGATTTCCTAAGCACTATTATTTTAAGGAACCCGTTAAAAAGAGAATCCTAATGTGATTTCTTGATAATGGGTGTGTTCCTTATCTTCTCCTAGTGTCTAAACTCTTCTCCATGGCTGGACACCCAAATAATATTCCTTGACTTGCTAAGGAGTATCTAGAGAGTGGGATAGGTTTAATAACTACCCTAACCCTAACGCGTATCCTAACCCTAACCCCTAACCTAACCCTAACACGTACCCTAATCCTAACCCGTAACCTAAACCGAGCCCTAACCCTCAAACTATCCCTAACCCTAACCCTAACCCATACCCTACGCCGTACCCGAACCCGTACCCGAACCCGTACCCTAAGCCGTACCCTAACCCTAACCCTAACCCTAAGCTACCCTTGACTGCTTCTGCCTCCAATAGATTTCCTAAGCACTAGTGTTTTAAGGAACAGGTTAAAAAGAGAATCCTAATGTGTTTTCTAGATAATGGGTGTGTTCCTTATCTTCTCCTAGTGTCTAAACTCTTCTCCATGGCTGGACCCCCAAATAATATTCCTTGACGTGCTAAGGGGTATCTAGGGAGTGGGATAGGTTTAATAACTACCCTAACCCTAACGCGTACCCTAACCCTAACCCCTACCCTAACCCTAACACGTACCCTAATCCTAACCCGTACACTAAACCGAGCCCTAACCCTCAAACTAAACCTAACCCTAACCCTAACCCATACCCTATGCCGTACCCGAACCCATACCCTAAGCCTTACCCTAACAATAACCCGAACCCTAACCCTAAGCTACCCGTGACTGCTTCTGCCTCCAATAGATTTCCTAAGCACTAGTGTTTTAAGGAACATATTAAAAAGAGAATCCTAATGTGATTTCTTCATAATGGGTGTGTTCCTTATCTTCTCCTAGTGTCTAAACTCTTCTCCATGGCTGGACCCCCAAATAATATTCCTTGACGTGCTAAGGGGTATCTAGAAAGTGGGATAGTTTTAATAACTACCCTAACCCTAACGCGTAAACTAACCCTAACCTCTACCCTAACCTTAACACGTACACTAATCCTAACCCATACCCTAAACCGAGCCCTAACCCTCAAACTAACCCTAACCCTAACCCTAACCCATACCCTATGCCGTACCCGAACCCGTACCCGAACCCGTACTCTAAGCCGTACCCTAACCCTAACCCTAACCCTAACCCTAAACCTAAGCTACCCTTGACTGCTTCTGCCTACAATAGATTTCCTAAGCACTAGTGTATTAAGGAACAGGTTAAAAAGAGAATCCTAATGTGATTTCAGGATAATGGGTGTGTTCCTTATCTTCTCCTAGTTTCTAAACTTTTCTCCATGGCTGGAACCCCAAATAATATTCCTTGACGTGCTAAGGGGTATCTAGAGGGTGGGATAGGTTTAATAACTACCCTAACCCTAACGCGTACCCTAACCCTAACCCCTACCCTAACCCTAACACGAACCCTAATCCTAACCCGTACCCTAAACCGAGCCCTAACCTTCAAACTAACCCTAACCCTAACCCTAACCCATACCCTACGCCGTACACGAACCCGTACCCGAAGCCGTACCCTAAGCCGTACCCTAACCCTAACCCCTACCCTAACCCTAACACGTACCCTAATCCTAACCCATACCCTAAACCGAGCCCTAACCCTCAAACTAATCCTAACCCTAACCCTAACCCATACCCTACGCCATACCCGGACCCGTACCCGAACCCGTACCCTAACACTAACCCTAACCCTAAACCTAAACCTAACCCTATGCTACCCTTGACTGTTTCTGCCTCCAATAGATTTCCTAAGCACTAGTGTTTTAAGGAACAGGTTAAAAAGAGAATCCTAATGTGATTTCTTGATAATGGGTGTGTTCATTATCTTCTCCTAGTGTCTAAACTCTTCTCCATGGCTGGACCCCCAAATAATATTCCTTGACGTGCTAAAGGGTATCTAGAGAGTGGGATAGGTTTAATAACTACCCTAACCCTAACGCGTACCCTAACCCTAACACGTACACTAATCCTAACCCGTAACGTAAACCGAGCCCTAACCCTCAAACTAACCCTAATCCTAACCCTAACCCATACCCTACGCCGTACCCGAACCCGTACCCGAACCCGTACCCTAAGCCGTACCCTAACCCTAACCCTAACCCTAACCCTAACCCTAACCCTAAGCTACCCTTGACTGCTTCTGCCTCCAATAGATTTCCTAAGCACTAGTGTTTTAAGGAACAGGTTAAAAAGAGAATCCTAATGTGATTTCTTGATAATGGGTGTGTTCCTTATCTTCTCCTAGTGTCTAAACTCTTCTCCATGGCTGGACACCCAAATAATATTCCTTGAGGTGCTAAGGGGTATCTAGAGAGTGGGATAGGTTTAATAACTACCCAAACCCTAACGCGTACCCTATCCCTAACCTCTACCTTAACCCTAACACGTACACTAATCCTAACCCGTAACCTAAACCGAGCCCTAACCCTCAAACTAACCCTCAACCTAACCCGAACCCATACCCTACGCCGTACCCGAACCCGTACCCGAACCCGTACCCTAAGCCGTACCCTAACCCTAACCCTAACCCTAACCCTAAGCTACCCTTGACTGCTTCTGCCTCCAATAGATTTCCTAAGCAATAGTGTTTTAAGGAATAGGTTAAAAAGAGAATCCTAATGTGATTTCTTGATAATGTGTGTGTTCCTTATCTTCTCCTAGTGTCTAAACTCTTCTCCATGGCTGGACCCCCAAATAATATTCCTTGACGTGCTAAGTGGTATCTAGAGAGTGGGATAGGTTTAATAACTACCCTAACCCTAACGCATACCCTAACCCTAACACGTACACTAATCCTAACCCGTAACCTAAACCGAGCCCTAACCCTCAAACTAACCCTAACCTTAACCCTAACCCATAGCCTACGCCGTACCCGAACCCGTACCCGAACCCGTACCCTAAGCCGTACCCTAACCCTAACCCTAACCCTAACCCTAACCCTAAGCTACCCTTGACTGCTTCTGCCTCCAATAGATTTCCTAAGCACTAGTGTACTAAGGAACAGGTTAAAAAGAGAATCCTAATGTGATTTCAGGATAATGGGTGTGTTCCTTATCTTCTCCTAGTGTCTAAACTCTTCTCCATGGCTGGACACCCAAATAATATTCCTTGTCGTGCTAAGGGGTATCTAGAGAGTGGGATAGGTTTAATAACTACCCTAACCCTAACGCGTACCCTAACACTAACCCCTACCCTAAACCTAACACGAACCCTAATCCTAACCCGTACCCTAAACCGAGACCTAACCTTCAAACTAACCCTAACCGTAACCCTAACCCATACCCTACGCCGTACACGAACCCGTACCCGAACCCGTACCCTAAGCCGTACCCTAACCCTAACCCTAACCCTAACCCTAACCCTAAGCTACCCTTGACTGCTTCTGCCTCCAATAGATTTCCTAAGCACTAGTGTTTTAAGGAACAGGTTAAAAAGAGAATCCTAATGTGATTTCTTGATAATGCGTGTGTTCCTTATCTTCTCCTACTGTCTAAACTCTTCTCCATGGCTGGACCCCCAAATAATATTCCTTGACGTGCTAAGCGGTATCTAGGGAGTGGGATAGGTTTAATAACTACCCTAACCCTAACGCGTACCCTAACCCTAACCCCTACCCTAACCCTAACACGTACCCTAATCCTAACCCGTACCCTAAACCGAGCCCTAATCCTCAAACTAACCCTAACCCTAACCCTAAAACATACCCTATGCCGTACCCGAACCCGTACCCTAAGCCTTACCCTAACAATAACCCTAACCCTAACCCTAAGCTACCCTTGACTGCTTCTGCCTCCAATAGATTTCCTAAGCACTAGTGTTTTAAGGAACAGGTTAAAAAGAGAATCCTAATGTGATTTCTTGATAATGGGTGTGTTCCTTATCTTCTCCTAGTGTCTAAACTCTTCTCCATGGCTGGACCCCCAAATAATATTCCTTGACGTGCTAAGGGGTATCTAGAGAGTGGGATGGGTTTAATAACTACCCTAACCCTAACGCGTACCCTAACCCTAACCTCTACCCTAACCCTAACACGTACACTAATCCTAACCCGTACCCTAAACCGAGCCCTAACCTTCAAACTAACCCTAACCCTAACCCAAACCCATACCCTACGCCGTACCCGAACCCGTACCCGAACCCGTACCCTAAGCCGTACCCTAACCCTAACCCTAACCCTAACCCTAACCCTAAGCTACCCTTGACTGCTTCTGCCTCCAATAGATTTCCTAAGCACTAGTGTATTAAGGAACAGGTTAAAAAGAGAATCCTATTGTGATTTCAGGATAATGGGTGTGTTCCTTATTTTCTCCTAGTGTCTAAACTCTTCTCCATGGCTGGACCCCCAAATAATATTCCTTGACGTGCTAAGGGGTATCTAGAGAGTGGGATAGGTTTAATAACTACCCTAACCCTAACGCGTACCCTAACCCTAACATGTACCCTAATCCTAAACCGTACCCTAAACCGAGCCCTAACCCTCAAACTAACCCTAACCCTAACCATAACCCATACCCTACGCCGTACCCGAACCCGTACCCTAAGCCTTACCCTAACAATAACCCTAACCCTAACCCTAAGCTACCCTTGACTGCTTCTGCCTCCAATAGATTTCCTAAGCACTAGTGTTTTAAGGAACAGGTTAAAAAGAGAATCCTAATGTGATTTCTTGATAATGGGTGTGTTCCTTATCTTCTCCTAGTGTCTAAACTCTTCTCCATGGCTGGACACCCAAATAATATTCCTTGACGTGCTAAGGGGTATCTAGAGAGTGGGATAGGTTTAATAACTACCCTAACCCTAATGCGTACCCTAACCCTAACCCCTACCCTAACACTAACACGTACCCTAATGCTAACCCGTACCCTAAACCGAGCCCTAACCCTCAAACTAACCCTAACCCTAACCCTAACCCATACCCTACGCCGTACCCGAACCCGTACCCGAACCCGAACCCTAAGCCGTACCCTAACACTAACCCTAACCCTAACCCTAACCCTAAGCTACCCTTGACTGCTTCTGCCTCCAATAGATTTCCTAAGCACTAGTGTTTTAAGGAACAGGTTAAAAAGAGAATCCTAATGTGATTTCTTGATAATGGGTGTGTTCATTATCTTCTCCTAGTGTCTAAACTCTTCTCCATGGCTGGACACCCAAATAATATTCCTTGACGTGCTAAGGGGTATCTAGAGAGTGGGATAGGTTTAATAACTACACAAACCCTAACGCGTACCCTATCCCTAACCTCTACCTTAACCCTAACACGTACACTAATCCTAACCCGTAAACTAAACCGAGCCCTAATACTCAAACTAACCCTCAACCTAACCCGAACCCATACCCTACGCCGTACCCGAACCCGTACCCGAACCCGTACCCTAAGCCGTACCCTAACCCTAACCCTAACCCTAACCCTAACCCTAAGCTACCCTTGACTGCTTCTGCCTCCAATAGATTTCCTAAACAATAGTGTTTTAAGGAATAGGTTAAAAAGAGAATCCTAATGTGATTTCTTGATAATGTGTGTGTTCCTTATCTTCTCCTAGTGTCTAAACTCTTCTCCATGGCTGGACCCCCAAATAATATTCCTTGACGTGCTAAGTGGTATCTAGAGAGTGGGATAGGTTTAATAACTACCCTAACCCTAACGCATACCCTAAACCTAACACGTACACTAATCCTAATCCGTAACCTAAACCGAGCCCTAACCCTCAAACTAACCCTAACACTAACCCTAACCCATACCCTACGCCGTACCCGAACCCGTACCCGAACCCGTACCCTAAGCCGTACCCTAACCCTAACCCTAACCCTAACCCTAAGCTACCCTTGACTGCTTCTGCCTCCAATAGATTTCCTAAGCACTAGTGTACTAAGGAACAGGTTAAAAAGAGAATCCTAATGTGATTTCAGGATAATGGGTGTGTTCCTTATCTTCTCCTAGTGTCTAAACTCTTCTCCATGGCTGGACCCCCAAATAATATTCCTTGACGTGTTAAGGGGTATCTAGAGAGTGGGATAGGTTTAATAACTACCCTAACCCTAACGCGTACCCTAACCCTAACACGTACCCTAATCCTAACCCGTACCCTAAACCGAGCCCTAACCCTCAAATTAACCCTAACCCTAACCCTAACCCATACCCTACACCGTGCCCGAACCCGTACCCTAAGCGGTACCATAAAGCTAACCCTAACCCTAACCCTAACCCTAACCCTAAGCTACCCTTGACTGCTTCTGCCTCCAATAGATTTCCTAAGCACTAGTGTTTTAAGGAACAGGTTAAAAAGAGAATCCTAATGTGATTTCAGGATAATGGGTGTGTTCCTTATCTTCTCCTAGTGTCTAAACTCTTCTCCATTGCTGGACCCCCAAATAATATTCCTTGACGTGCTAAGGGGTATCTAGAGAGTGGGATAGGTTTAATAACTACCCTAAACCTAACGCGTACCCTAACCCTAACCCCTACCCTAACCCTAACACGAACCCTAATCCTAACCCGTACCCTAAACTGAGCCCTAACCTTCAAACTAACCCTAACCCTAACCCTAACCCATACCCTACGCCGTACACGAACCCGTACCCGAACCCGTACCCTAAGCCGTACCCTAACCCTAACCCTAAACCTAACCCTAACCCTAACCCTAAGCTACCCTTGACTGCTTCTGCCTCCAATAGATTTCCTAAGCACTAGTATTTTAAGGAACCCGTTAAAAAGAGAATCCTAATGTGATTTCTTGATAATGGGTGTGTTCCTTATCTTCTCCTAGTGTCTAAACTCTTCTCCATGGCTGGACACCCAAATAATATTCCTTGACTTGCTAAGGAGTATCTAGAGAGTGGGATAGGTTTAATAACTACCCTAACCCTAACGCGTATCCTAACCCTAACCCCTAACCTAACCCTAACACGTACCCTAATCCTAACCCGTAACCTAAACCGAGCCCTAACCCTCAAACTATCCCTAACCCTAACCCTAACCCATACCCTACGCCGTACCCGAACCCGTACCCGAACCCGTACCCTAAGCCGTACCCTAACCCTAACCCTAACCCTAAGCTACCCTTGACTGCTTCTGCCTCCAATAGATTTCCTAAGCACTAGTGTTTTAAGGAACAGGTTAAAAAGAGAATCCTAATGTGTTTTCTAGATAATGGGTGTGTTCCTTATCTTCTCCTAGTGTCTAAACTCTTCTCCATGGCTGGACCCCCAAATAATATTCCTTGACGTGCTAAGGGGTATCTAGGGAGTGGGATAGGTTTAATAACTACCCTAACCCTAACGCGTACCCTAACCCTAACCCCTACCCTAACCCTAACACGTACCCTAATCCTAACCCGTACCCTAAACCGAGCCCTAACCCTCAAACTAAACCTAACCCTAACCCTAACCCATACCCTATGCCGTACCCGAACCCGTACCCTAAGCCTTACCCTAACAATAACCCGAACCCTAACCCTAAGCTACCCGTGACTGCTTCTGCCTCCAATAGATTTCCTAAGCACTAGTGTTTTAAGGAACATATTAAAAAGAGAATCCTAATGTGATTTCTTGATAATGGGTGTGTTCCTTATCTTCTCCTAGTGTCTAAACTCTTCTCCATGGCTGGACCCCCAAATAATATTCCTTGACGTGCTAAGGGGTATCTAGAGAGTGGGATAGTTTTAATAACTACCCTAACCCTAACGCGTACCCTAACCCTAACCTCTACCCTAACCTTAACACGTACACTAATCCTAACCCATACCCTAAACCGAGCCCTAACCCTCAAACTAACCCTAACCCTAACCCTAACCCATACCCTATGCCGTACCCGAACCCGTACCCGAACCCGTACTCTAAGCCGTACCCTAACCCTAACCCTAACCCTAACCCTAAACCTAAGCTACCCTTGACTGCTTCTGCCTACAATAGATTTCCTAAGCACTAGTGTATTAAGGAACAGGTTAAAAAGAGAATCCTAATGTGATTTCAGGATAATGGGTGTGTTCCTTATCTTCTCCTAGTTTCTAAACTTTTCTCCATGGCTGGAACCCCAAATAATATTCCTTGACGTGCTAAGGGGTATCTAGAGGGTGGGATAGGTTTAATAACTACCCTAACCCTAACGCGTACCCTAACCCTAACCCCTACCCTAACCCTAACACGAACCCTAATCCTAACCCGTACCCTAAACCGAGCCCTAACCTTCAAACTAACCCTAACCCTAACCCTAACCCATACCCTACGCCGTACACGAACCCGTACCCGAAGCCGTACCCTAAGCCGTACCCTAACCCTAACCCCTACCCTAACCCTAACACGTACCCTAATCCTAACCCATACCCTAAACCGAGCCCTAACCCTCAAACTAATCCTAACCCTAAGCCTAACCCATACCCTACGCCATACCCGGACCCGTACCCGAACCCGTACCCTAACACTAACCCTAACCCTAAACCTAAACCTAACCCTATGCTACCCTTGACTGTTTCTGCCTCCAATAGATTTCCTAAGCACTAGTGTTTTAAGGAACAGGTTAAAAAGAGAATCCTAATGTGATTTCTTGATAATGGGTGTGTTCATTATCTTCTCCTAGTGTCTAAACTCTTCTCCATGGCTGGACCCCCAAATAATATTCCTTGACGTGCTAAAGGGTATCTAGAGAGTGGGATAGGTTTAATAACTACCCTAACCCTAACGCGTACCCTAACCCTAACACGTACCCTAATCCTAACCCGTACCCTAAACCTAGCCCTAACCCTCAAACTAACCCTAACCCTAACCCTAAACCATACCCTATGCCGTACTCGAACCCGTACCCTAAGCCGTACCCTAAAGCTAACCCTAACCCTAACCCTAAGCTACCCTTGACTGCTTCTGCCTCCAATAGATTTCCTAAGCACTAGTGTTTTAAGGAACAGGTTAAAAAGAGAATCCTAATGTGATTTCTTGATAATGGGTGTGTTCCTTATCTTCTCCTAGTGTCTAAACTCTTCTCCATGGCTGGACACCCAAATAATATTCCTTGACGTGCTAAGGGGTATCTAGAGAGTGGGATAGGTTTAATAACTACCCAAACCCTAACGCGTACCCTATCCCTAACCTCTACCTTAACCCTAACACGTACACTAATCCTAACCCGTAACCTAAACCGAGGCCAAACCCTCAAACTAACCCTCAACCTAACCCGAACCCATACCCTACGCCGTACCCGAACCCGTACCCGAACCCTTACCCTAAGCCGTACCCTAACCCTAACCCTAACCCTAACCCTAACCCTAAGCTACCCTTGACTGCTTCTGCCTCCAATAGATTTCCTAAGCAATAGTGTTTTAAGGAATAGGTTAAAAAGAGAATCCTAATGTGATTTCTTGATAATGTGTGTGTTCCTTATCTTCTCCTAGTGTCTAAACTCTTCTCCATGGCTGGACCCCCAAATAATATTCCTTGACGTGCTAAGTGGTATCTAGAGAGTGGGATAGGTTTAATAACTACCCTAACCCTAACGCATACCCTAACCCTAACACGTACTCTAATCCTAACCCGTAACCTAAACCGAGCCCTAACCCTCAAACTAACCGTAACCCT
This sequence comes from Eschrichtius robustus, assembly GCF_028021215.1. NCBI lineage: Eukaryota > Metazoa > Chordata > Mammalia > Artiodactyla > Eschrichtiidae > Eschrichtius > Eschrichtius robustus. The sequence goes on from NW_027175313.1 coordinate 229,785, forward strand.
AACCCTAACCCATACCCTACGCCGTACACGAACCCGTACCCGAACCCGTACCCTAAGCCGTACCCTAACCCTAACCCTAACCCTAACCCTAACCCTAAGCTACCCTTGACTGCTTCTGCCTCCAATAGATTTCCTAAGCACTAGTGTTTTAAGGAACAGGTTAAAAAGAGAATCCTAATGTGATTTCTTGATAATGCGTGTGTTCCTTATCTTCTCCTACTGTCTAAACTCTTCTCCATGGCTGGACCCGCAAATAATATTCCTTGACGTGCTAAGCGGTATCTAGGGAGTGGGATAGGTTTAATAACTACCCTAACCCTAAAGCGTACCCTAACCTTAACCCCTACCCTAACCCTAACACGTACCCTAATCCTAACCCGTACCCTAAACCGAGCCCTAACCCTCAAACTAACCCTAACCCTATCCCTAACCCATACCCTACGCCGTACCCGAACCCGTAACCTAACCCGTACCCTAACACTAACCCTAACCCTAACCCTAACCCTAACCCTAAGCTACCCTTGACTGCTTCTGCCTCCAATAGATTTCCTAAGCACTAGTGTTTTAAGGAACAGGTTAAAAAGAGAATCCTAATGTGATTTCTTGATAATGGGTGTGTTCCTTATCTTCTCCTAGTGTCTAAACTCTTCTCCATGGCTGGACCCCCAAATAATATTCCTTGACGTGCTAAGGGGTATCTAGAGAGTGGGATAGGTTTAATAACTACCCTAAACCTAACGCGTTCCCTAACCCTAACACGTACCCTAATCCTAACCCGTACCCTAAACCGAGCCCTAACCCTCAAATTAACCCTAACCCTAACCCAAACCCATATCCTACGCCGTACCCGAACCCGTACCCTAAGCAGTACCCTAAAGCTAACCCTAACCCTAACCCTAACCCTATCCCTACGCTACCCTTGACTGCTTCTGCCTCCAATAGATTTCCTAAGCACTAGTGTTTTATGGAACAGGTTAAAAAGAGAATCCTAATGTGATTTCTTGATAATGGGTGTGTTCCTTATCTTCTCCTAGTGTCTAAACTCTTCTCCATGGCTGGACCCCCAAATAATATTCCTTGACGTGCTAAGGGGTATCTAGAGAGTGGGATAGGTTTAATAACTACCCTAACCCTAACGCGTACCCTAACCCTAACCCCTAACCTAACCCTAACATGTACCCTAATCCTAATCTGTACCCTAAACCGAGCACTAACCCTCAAACTATCCCTAACCCTAACCCTAACACATACCCTACGCCGTACCCGAACCCGTACCCGAACCTGTACCCTAAGCCGTACCCTAACCCTAACCCTAACCCTAACCCTAACCCTAACCCTAAGCTACCCTTGACTGCTTCTGCCTCCAATAGATTTCCTAAGCACTAGTGTATTAAGGAACAGGTTAAAAAGAGAATCCTATTGTGATTTCAGGATAATGGGTGTGTTCCTTATTTTCTCCTAGTGTCTAAACTCTTCTCCATGGCTGGACCCCCAAATAATATTCCTTGACGTGCTAAGGGGTATCTAGAGAGTGGGATAGGTTTAATAACTACCCTAACCCTAACGCGTACCCTAACCCTAACATGTACCCTAATCCTAAACCGTACCCTAAACCGAGCCCTAACCCTCAAACTAACCCTAACCCTAACCATAACCCATACCCTACGCCGTACCCGAACCCGTACCCTAAGCCTTACCCTAACAATAACCCTAACCCTAACCCTAAGCTACCCTTGACTGCTTCTGCCTCCAATAGATTTCCTAAGCACTAGTGTTTTAAGGAACAGGTTAAAAAGAGAATCCTAATGTGATTTCTTGATAATGGGTGTGTTCCTTATCTTCTCCTAGTGTCTAAACTCTTCTCCATGGCTGGACACCCAAATAATATTCCTTGACGTGCTAAGGGGTATCTAGAGAGTGGGATAGGTTTAATAACTACCCTAACCCTAACGCGTACCCTAACCCTAACCCCTACCCTAACCCTAACACGTACCCTAATGGTAACCCGTACCCTAAACCGAGCCCTAACCCTCAAACTAACCCTAACACTAACCCTAACCCATACCCTACGCCGTACCCGAACCCGTACCCGAACCCGAACCCTAAGCCGTACCCTAACACTAACCCTAACCCTAACCCTAACCCTAAGCTACCCTTGACTGCTTCTGCCTCCAATAGATTTCCTAAGCACTAGTGTTTTAAGGAACAGGTTAAAAAGAGAATCCTAATGTGATTTCTTGATAATGGGTGTGTTCATTATCTTCTCCTAGTGTCTAAACTCTTCTCCATGGCTGGACACCCAAATAATATTCCTTGACGTGCTAAGGGGTATCTAGAGAGTGGGATAGGTTTAATAACTACACAAACCCTAACGCGTACCCTATCCCTAACCTCTACCTTAACCCTAACACGTACACTAATCCTAACCCGTAACCTAAACCGAGCCCTAATACTCAAACTAACCCTCAACCTAACCCGAACCCATACCCTACGCCCTACCCGAACCCGTACCCGAACCCGTACCCTAAGCCGTACCCTAACCCTAACCCTAACCCTAAGCTACCCTTGACTGCTTCTGCCTCCAATAGATTTCCTAAACAATAGTGTTTTAAGGAATAGGTTAAAAAGAGAATCCTAATGTGATTTCTTGATAATGTGTGTGTTCCTTATCTTCTCCTAGTGTCTAAACTCTTCTCCATGGCTGGACCCCCAAATAATATTCCTTGACGTGCTAAGTGGTATCTAGAGAGTGGGATAGGTTTAATAACTACCCTAACCCTAACGCATACCCTAAACCTAACACGTACACTAATCCTAACCCGTAACCTAAACCGAGCCCTAACCCTCATACTAACCCTAACACTAACCCTAACCCATACCCTACGCCGTACCCGAACCCGTACCCTAAGCCGTACCCTAACCCTAACCCTAACCCTAACCCTAACCCTAAGCTACCCTTGACTGCTTCTGCCTCCAATAGATTTCCTAAGCACTAGTGTACTAAGGAACAGGTTAAAAAGAGAATCCTAATGTGATTTCAGGATAATGGGTGTGTTCCTTATCTTCTCCTAGTGTCTAAACTCTTCTCCATGGCTGGACCCCCAAATAATATTCCTTGACGTGCTAAGGGGTATCTAGAGAGTGGGATAGGTTTAATAACTACCCTAACCCTAACGCGTACCCTAACCCTAACACGTACCCTAATCCTAACCCGTACCCTAAACCGAGCCCTAACCCTCAAATTAACCCTAATCCTAACCCTAACCCATACCCTACGCCGTACCCGAACCCGTACCCTAAGCGGTACCATAAAGCTAACCCTAACCCTAACCCTAACCCTAACCCTAAGCTACCCTTGACTGCTTCTGCCTCCAATAGATTTCCTAAGCACTAGTGTTTTAAGGAACAGGTTAAAAAGAGAATCCTAATGTGATTTCAGGATAATGGGTGTGTTCCTTATCTTCTCCTAGTGTCTAAACTCTTCTCCATTGCTGGACCCCCAAATAATATTCCTTGACGTGCTAAGGGGTATCTAGAGAGTGGGATAGGTTTAATAACTACCCTAAACCTAACGCGTACCCTAACCCTAACCCCTACCCTAACCCTAACACGAACCCTAATCCTAACCCGTACCCTAAAATGAGCCCTAACCTTCAAACTAACCCTAACCCTAACCCTAACCCATACCCTACGCTGTACACGAACCCGTACCCGAACCCGTACCCTAAGCCGTACCCTAACCCTAACCCTAAACCTAACCCTAACCCTAACCCTAAGCTACCCTTGACTGCTTCTGCCTCCAATAGATTTCCTAAGCACTAGTATTTTAAGGAACCCGTTAAAAAGAGAATCCTAATGTGATTTCTTGATAATGGGTGTGTTCCTTATCTTCTCCTAGTGTCTAAACTCTTCTCCATAGCTGGACACCCAAATAATATTCCTTGACTTGCTAAGGAGTATCTAGAGAGTGGGATATGTTTAATAACTACCCTAACCCTAACGCGTATCCTAACCCTAACCCCTAACCTAACCCTAACACGTACCCTAATCCTAACCCGTAACCTAAACCGAGCCCTAACCCTCAAACTATCCCTAACCCTAACCCTAACCCATACCCTACGCCGTACTGGAACCCGTACCCGAACCCGTACCCTAAGCCGTACCCTAACCCTAACCCTAACCCTAAGCTACCCTTGACTGCTTCTGCCTCCAATAGATTTCCTAAGCACTAGTGTTTTAAGGAACAGGTTAAAAAGAGAATCCTAATGTGTTTTCTAGATAATGGGTGTGTTCCTTATCTTCTCCTAGTGTCTAAACTCTTCTCCATGGCTGGACCCCCAAATAATATTCCTTGACGTGCTAAGGGGTATCTAGGGAGTGGGATAGGTTTAATAACTACCCTAACCCTAACGCGTACCCTAACCCTAACCCCTACCCTAACACTAACACGTACCCTAATCCTAACCCGTACCATAAACCGAGCCCTAACCCTCAAACTAAACCTAACCCTAACCCTAACCCATACCCTATGCCGTACCCGAACCCGTACCCTAAGCCTTACCCTAACAATAACCCGAACCCTAACCCTAAGCTACCCGTGACTGCTTCTGCCTCCAATAGATTTCCTAAGCACTAGTGTTTTAAGGAACATATTAAAAAGAGAATCCTAATGTGATTTCTTGATAATGGGTGTGTTCCTTATCTTCTCCTAGTGTCTAAAGTCTTCTCCATGGCTGGACCCCCAAATAATATTCCTTGACGTGCTAAGGGGTATCTAGAGAGTGGGATAGTTTTAATAACTACCCTAACCCTAACGCGTACCCTAACCCTAACCTCTACCCTAACCTTAACACGTACACTAATCCTAACCCATACCCTAAACCGAGCCCTAACCCTCAAACTAACCCTAACCCTAACCCTAACCCATACCCTATGCCGTACCCGAACCCGTACCCGAACCCGTACTCTAAGCCGTACCCTAACCCTAACCCTAACCCTAACCCTAAACCTAAGCTACCCTTGACTGCTTCTGCCTACAATAGATTTCCTAAGCACTAGTGTATTAAGGAACAGGTTAAAAAGAGAATCCTAATGTGATTTCAGGATAATGGGTGTGTTCCTTATCTTCTCCTAGTTTCTAAACTTTTCTCCATGGCTGGAACCCCAAATAATATTCCTTGACGTGCTAAGGGGTATCTAGAGGGTGGGATAGGTTTAATAACTACCCTAACCCTAACGCGTACCCTAACCCTAACCCCTAACCTAACCCTAACACGAACCCTAATCCTAACCCGTACCCTAAACCGAGCCCTAACCTTCAAACTAACCCTAACCCTAACCCATACCCTACGCCGTACACGAACCCGTACCCGAAGCCGTACCCTAAGCCGTACCCTAACCCTAACCCCTACCCTAACCCTAACACGTACCCTAATCCTAACCCATACCCTAAACCGAGCCCTAACCCTCAAACTAATCCTAACCCTAACCCTAACCCATACCCTACGCCATACCCGGACCCGTACCCGAACCCGTACCCTAACACTAACCCTAACCCTAAACCTAAACCTAACCCTATGCTACCCTTGACTGTTTCTGCCTCCAATAGATTTCCTAAGCACTAGTGTTTTAAGGAACAGGTTAAAAAGAGAATCCTAATGTGATTTCTTGATAATGGGTGTGTTCATTATCTTCTCCTAGTGTCTAAACTCTTCTCCATGGCTGGACCCCCAAATAATATACCTTGACGTGCTAAAGGGTATCTAGAGAGTGGGATAGGTTTAATAACTACCCTAACCCTAACGCGTACCCTAACCCTAACACGTACCCTAATCCTAACCCGTACCCTAAACCTAGCCCTAACCCTCAAACTAACCCTAACCCTAACCCTAAACCATACCCTATGCCGTACCCGAACCCGTACCCTAAGCCGTACCCTAAAGCTAACCCTAACCCTAACCCTAAGCTACCCTTGACTGCCTCTGCCTCCAATAGATTTCCTAAGCACTAGTGTTTTAAGGAATAGGTTAAAAAGAGAATCCTAATGTGATTTCTTGATAATGTGTGTGTTCCTTATCTTCTCCTAGTGTCTAAACTCTTATCCATGGCTGGACCCCCAAATAATATTTCTTGACGTGCTAAGGGGTATCTAGAGAGTGGGATAGGTTTAATAACTACCCTAACCCTAACGCGTACCCTAACCCTAACCTCTACCCTAACCCTAACACGTACACTAATCCTAACTCGTAACCTAAACCGAGCCCTAACCCTCAAACTAACCCTAACCCTAACCCTAACCCATACCCTACGCCTTACCCGAACCCGTACCCGAACCCGTACCCTAAGCCGTACCCTAACCCTAACCGTAACCCTAACCCTAACCCTAACCCTAAGCTACCCTTGACTGCTTCTGCCTCCAATAGATTTCCTAAGCACTAGTGTATTAAGGAACAGGTTAAAAAGAGAATCCTTATGTGATTTCTTGATAATGGGTGTGTTCCTTATCTTCTCCTAGTGTCTAAACTCTTCTCCATGGCTGGACCCCCAAATAATATTCCTTGACGTGCTAAGGGGTATCTAGAGAGTGGGATAGGTTTAATAGCTAGTCTAACCCTAACGCGTACCCTAAACCTAACACCTACCCTAACCCTAACACGAACCCTAATCCTAACCCGTAACCTAAACCGAGGCCAAACCCTCAAACTAACCCTCAACCTAACCCGAACCCATACCCTACGCCGTACCCGAACCCGTACCCGAACCCTTACCCTAAGCCGTACCCTAACCCTAACCCTAACCCTAACCCTAACCCTAAGCTACCCTTGACTGCTTCTGCCTCCAATAGATTTCCTAAGCAATAGTGTTTTAAGGAATAGGTTAAAAAGAGAATCCTAATGTGATTTCTTGATAATGTGTGTGTTCCTTATCTTCTCCTAGTGTCTAAACTCTTCTCCATGGCTGGACCCCCAAATAATATTCCTTGACGTGCTAAGTGGTATCTAGAGAGTGGGATAGGTTTAATAACTACCCTAACCCTAACGCATACCCTAACCCTAACACGTACTCTAATCCTAACCCGTAACCTAAAGCGAGCCCTAACCCTCAAACTAACCGTAACCCTAACCCTAACCCATACCCTACGCCGTACACGAACCCGTACCCGAACCCGTACCCTAAGCCGTACCCTAACCCTAACCCTAACCCTAACCCTAACCCTAAGCTACCCTTGACTGCTTCTGCCTCCAATAGATTTCCTAAGCACTAGTGTTTTAAGGAACAGGTTAAAAAGAGAATCCTAATGTGATTTCTTGATAATGCGTGTGTTCCTTATCTTCTCCTACTGTCTAAACTCTTCTCCATGGCTGGACCCGCAAATAATATTCCTTGACGTGCTAAGCGGTATCTAGGGAGTGGGATAGGTTTAATAACTACCCTAACCCTAAAGCGTACCCTAACCCTAACCCCTACCCTAATCCTAACACGTACCCTAATCCTAACCCGTACCCTAAACCGAGCCCTAACCCTCAAACTAACCCTAACCCTATCCCTAACCCATACCCTACGCCGTACCCGAACCCGTAACCTAACCCGTACCCTAACACTAACACTAACCCTAACCCTAACCCTAACCCTAAGCTACCCTTGACTGCTTCTGCCTCCAATAGATTTCCTAAGCACTAGTGTTTTAAGGAACAGGTTAAAAAGAGAATCCTAATGTGATTTCTTGATAATGGGTGTGTTCCTTATCTTCTCCTAGTGTCTAAACTCTTCTCCATGGCTGGACCCCCAAATAATATTCCTTGACGTGCTAAGGGGTATCTAGAGAGTGGGATAGGTTTAATAACTACCCTAAACCAAACGCGTTCCCTAACCCTAACACGTACCCTAATCCTAACCCGTACCCTAAACCGAGCCCTAACCCTCAAATTAACCCTAACCCTAACCCTAACCCATATCCTACGCCGTACCCGAACCCGTACCCTAAGCAGTACCCTAAAGCTAACCCTAACCCTAACCCTAACCCTATCCCTAAGCTACCCTTGACTGCTTCTGCCTCCAATAGATTTCCTAAGCACTAGTGTTTTAAGGAACAGGTTAAAAAGAGAATCCTAATGTGATTTCTTGATAATGGGTGTGTTCCTTATCTTCTCCTAGTGTCTAAACTCTTCTCCATGGCTGGACCCCCAAATAATATTCCTTGACGTGCTAAGGGGTATCTAGAGAGTGGGATAGGTTTAATAACTACCCTAACCCTAACGCGTACCCTAACCCTAACCCCTAACCTAACCCTAACATGTACCCTAATCCTAATCTGTACCCTAAACCGAGCACTAACCCTCAAACTATCCCTAACCCTAACCCTAACACATACCCTACGCCGTACCCGAACCCGTACCCGAACCTGTACCCTAAGCCGTACCCTAACCCTAACCCTAACCCTAACCCTAACCCTAACCCTAAGCTACCCTTGACTGCTTCTGCCTCCAATAGATTTCCTAAGCACTAGTGTATTAAGGAACAGGTTAAAAAGAGAATCCTATTGTGATTTCAGGATAATGGGTGTGTTCCTTATTTTCTCCTAGTGTCTAAACTCTTCTCCATGGCTGGACCCCCAAATAATATTCCTTGACGTGCTAAGGGGTATCTAGAGAGTGGGATAGGTTTAATAACTACCCTAACCCTAACGCGTACCCTAACCCTAACATGTACCCTAATCCTAAACCGTACCCTAAACCGAGCCCTAACCCTCAAACTAACCCTAACCCTAACCATAACCCATACCCTACGCCGTACCCGAACCCGTACCCTAAGCCTTACCCTAACAATAACCCTAACCCTAACCCTAAGCTACCCTTGACTGCTTCTGCCTCCAATAGATTTCCTAAGCACTAGTGTTTTAAGGAACAGGTTAAAAAGAGAATCCTAATGTGATTTCTTGATAATGGGTGTGTTCATTATCTTCTCCTAGTGTCTAAACTCTTCTCCATGGCTGGACACCCAAATAATATTCCTTGACGTGCTAAGGGGTATCTAGAGAGTGGGATAGGTTTAATAACTACACAAACCCTAACGCGTACCCTATCCCTAACCTCTACCTTAACCCTAACACGTACACTAATCCTAACCCGTAACCTAAACCGAGCCCTAATACTCAAACTAACCCTCAACCTAACCCGAACCCATACCCTACGCCGTACCCGAACCCGTACCCGAACCCGTACCCTAAGCCGTACCCTAACCCTAACCCTAACCCTAACCCTAACCCTAAGCTACCCTTGACTGCTTCTGCCTCCAATAGATTTCCTAAACAATAGTGTTTTAAGGAATAGGTTAAAAAGAGAATCCTAATGTGATTTCTTGATAATGTGTGTGTTCCTTATCTTCTCCTAGTGTCTAAACTCTTCTCCATGGCTGGACCCCCAAATAATATTCCTTGACGTGCTAAGTGGTATCTAGAGAGTGGGATAGGTTTAATAACTACCCTAACCCTAACGCATACCCTAAACCTAACACGTACACTAATCCTAACCCGTAACCTAAACCGAGCCCTAACCCTCAAACTAACCCTAACACTAACCCTAACCCATACCCTACGCCGTACCCGAACCCGTACCCGAACCCGTACCCTAAGCCGTACCCTAACCCTAACCCTAACCCTAACCCTAACCCTAAGCTACCCTTGACTGCTTCTGCCTCCAATAGATTTCCTAAGCACTAGTGTACTAAGGAACAGGTTAAAAAGAGAATCCTAATGTGATTTCAGGATAATGGGTGTGTTCCTAATCTTCTCCTAGTGTCTAAACTCTTCTCCATGGCTGGACCCCCAAATAATATTCCTTGACGTGCTAAGGGGTATCTAGAGAGTGGGATAGGTTTAATAACTACCCTAACCCTAACGCGTACCCTAACCCTAACACGTACCCTAATCCTAACCCGTACCCTAAACCGAGCCCTAACCCTCAAATTAACCCTAACCCTAACCCTAACCCATACCCTACGCCGTACCCGAACCCGTACCCTAAGCGGTACCATAAAGCTAACCCTAACCCTAACCCTAACCCTAACCCTAAGCTACCCTTGACTGCTTCTGCCTCCAATAGATTTCCTAAGCACTAGTGTTTTAAGGAACAGGTTAAAAAGAGAATCCTAATGTGATTTCAGGATAATGGGTGTGTTCCTTATCTTCTCCTAGTGTCTAAACTCTTCTCCATTGCTGGACCCCCAAATAATATTCCTTGACGTGCTAAGGGGTATCTAGAGAGTGGGATAGGTTTAATAACTACCCTAAACCTAACGCGTACCCTAACCCTAACCCCTACCCTAACCCTAACACGAACCCTAATCCTAACCCGTACCCTAAACTGAGCCCTAACCTTCAAACTAACCCTAACCCTAACCCTAACCCATACCCTACGCCGTACACGAACCCGTACCCGAACACGTACCCTAAGCCGTACCCTAACCCTAACCCTAAACCTAACCCTAACCCTAACCCTAAGCTACCCTTGACTGCTTCTGCCTCCAATAGATTTCCTAAGCACTAGTATTTTAAGGAACCCGTTAAAAAGAGAATCCTAATGTGATTTCTTGATAATGGGTGTGTTCCTTATCTTCTCCTAGTGTCTAAACTCTTCTCCATGGCTGGACACCCAAATAATATTCCTTGACTTGCTAAGGAGTATCTAGAGAGTGGGATAGGTTTAATAACTACCCTAACCCTAACGCGTATCCTAACCCTAACCCCTAACCTAACCCTAACACGTAACCTAATCCTAACCCGTAACCTAAACCGAGCCCTAACCCTCAAACTATCCCTAACCCTAACCCTAACCCATACCCTACGCCGTACCCGAACCCGTACCCGAACCCGTACCCTAAGCCTTACCCTAACAATAACCCGAACCCTAACCCTAAGCTACCCGTGACTGCTTCTGCCTCCAATAGATTTCCTAAGCACTAGTGTTTTAAGGAACATATTAAAAAGAGAATCCTAATGTGATTTCTTGATAATGGGTGTGTTCCTTATCTTCTCCTAGTGTCTAAACTCTTCTCCATGGCTGGACCCCCAAATAATATTCCTTGACGTGCTAAGGGGTATCTAGAGAGTGGGATAGTTTTAATAACTACCCTAACCCTAACGCGTACCCTAACCCTAACCCCTACCCTAACCCTAACACGAACCCTAATCCTAACCCGTACCCTAAACCGAGCCCTAACCTTCAAACTAACCCTAACCCTAACCCAAACCCATACCCTACGCCGTACACGAACCCGTACCCGAACCCGTACCCTAAGCCGTACCCTAAACTTAACCCTAACCCTAACCCTAAGCTACCCTTGACTGCTTCTGCCTCCAATAGATTTCCTAAGCACTAGTGTTTTAAGGAACAGGTTAAAAAGAGAATCCTAATGTGATTTCTTGATAATGGGTGTGTTCCTTATCTTCTCCTAGTGTCTAAACTCTTCTCCATGGCTGGACACCCAAATAATATTCCTTGACGTGCTAAGGGGTATCTAGAGAGTGGGATAGGTTTAATAACTACCCTAACCCTAACGCGTACCCTAACCCTAACCCCTACCCTAACCCTAACACGTACCCTAATCCTAACCCGTACCCTAAACCGAGCCCTAACCCTCAAACTAACCCTAACCCTAACCCTAACCCATACCCTACGCCGTACCCGAACCCGTAACCTAACCCGTACCCTAACACTAACCCTAACCCTAACCCTAACCCTAACCCTAAGCTACCCTTGACTGCTTCTGCCTCCAATAGATTTCCTAAGCACTAGTGTTTTAAGGAACATGTTAAAAAGAGAATCCTAATGTGATTTCTTGATAATGGGTGTGTTCCTTATCTTCTCCTAGTGTCTAAACTCTTCTCCATGGCTGGACCCCCAAATAATATTCCTTGACGTGCTAAGGGGTATCTAGAGAGTGGGATAGGTTTAATAACTACCCTAAACCTAACGCGTACCCTAACCCTAACACGTACCCTAATCCTAACCCGTACCCTAAACCGAGCCCTAACCCTCAAATTAACCCTAAACCTAACCCTAACCCATATCCTACGCCGTACCCGAACCCATACCCTAAGCGGTACCCTAAAGCTAACCCTAACCCTAACCCTAACCCTATCCCTAAGCTACCCTTGACTGCTTCTGCCTCCAATAGATTTCCTAAGCACTAGTGTTTTAAGGAACATGTTAAAAAGAGAATCCTAATGTGATTTCTTGATAATGGGTGTGTTCCTTATCTTCTCCTAGTGTCTAAACTCTTCTCCCTGGCTGGACCCCAAATAATATTCCTTGACGTGCTAAGGGGTATCTAGAGAGTGGGATAGGTTTAATAACTACCCTAACCCTAACGCGTACCCTAACCCTAACCCCTAACCTAACCCTAACATGTACCCTAATCCTAATCTGTACCCTAAACCGAGCACTAACCCTCAAACTATCCCTAACCCTAACCCTAACACATACCCTACGCCGTACCCGAACCCGTACCCGAAACCGTACCCTAAGCCGTACCCTAACCCTAACCCTAACCCTAACCCTAACCCTAAGCTACCCTTGACTGCTTCTGCCTCCAATAGATTTCCTAAGCAATAGTGTTTTAAGGAATAGGTTAAAAAGAGAATCCTAACGTGATTTCTTGATAATGTGTGTGTTCCTTATCTTCTCCTAGTGTCTAAACTCTTCTCCATGGCTGGACCCAGAAATAATATTCCTTGACGTGCTAAGTGGTATCTAGAGAGTGGGATAGGTTTAATAACTACCCTAACCCTAATGCATACCCTAACCCTAACACGTACACTAATCCTAACCCGTAACCTAAACCGAGCCCTAACCCTCAAACTAACCCTAACCCTAACCCTAACCCATACCCTACGCCGTACCCGAACCCGTACCCGAACCCGTACCCTAACCCTAACCCTAACCCTAACCCTAACCCTAAGCTACCCTTGACTGCTTCTGCCTCCAATAGATTTCCTAAGCACTAGTGTACTAAGGAACAGGTTAAAAAGAGAATCCTAATGTGATTTCAGGATAATGGGTGTGTTCCTTATCTTCTCCTAGTGTCTAAACTCTTCTCCATGGCTGGACACCCAAATAATATTCCTTGTCGTGCTAAGGGGTATCTAGAGAGTGGGATAGGTTTAATAACTACCCTAACCCTAACGCGTACCCTAACCGTAACCCCTACCCTAACCCTAACACGAACCCTAATCCTAACCCGTACCCTAAACCGAGACCTAACCTTCAAACTAACCCTAATCCTAACCCTAACCCATACCCTACGCCGTACACGAACCCGTACCCGAACCCGTACCCTAAGCCGTACCCTAACCCTAACCCTAACCCTAACCCTAACTCTAAACTACCCTTGACTGCTTCTGCCTCCAAAAGATTTCCTAAGCACTAGTGTTTTAAGGAACAGGTTAAAAAGAGAATCCTAATGTGATTTCTTGATAATGCGTGTGTTCCTTATATTCTCCTACTGTCTAAACTCTTCTCCATGGCTGGACCCGCAAATAATATTCCTTGACGTGCTAAGCGGTATCTAGGGAGTGGGATAGGTTTAATAACTACCCTAACCCTAATGCGTACCCTAACCCTAACCCCTACCCTAACCCTAACACGTACCCTAATCCTAACCCGTACCCTAAACCGAGCCCTAACCCTCAAACTAACCCTAACCCTAACCCTAAAACATACCCTATGCCGTACCCGAACCCGTACCCTAAGCCTTACCCTAACAATAACCCTAACCCTAACCCTAAGCTACCCTTGACTGCTTCTGCCTCCAATAGATTTCCTAAGCACTAGTGTTTTAAGGAACAGGTTAAAAAGAGAATCCTAATGTGATTTCTTGATAATGGGTGTGTTCCTTATCTTCTCCTAGTGTCTAAACTCTTCTCCATGGCTGGACCCCCAAAAATTATTCCTTGACGTGCTAAGGGGTATCTAGAGAGTGGGATGGGTTTAATAACTACCCTAACCCTAACGCGTACCCTAACCCTAACCTCTACCCTAACCCTAACACGTACACTAATCCTAACCCGTACCCTAAACCGAGCCCTAACCCTCAAACTAACCCTAACCCATACCCTACGCCGTACCCGAACCCGTACCCGAACCCGTACCCTAAGCCGTACCCTAACCCTAACCCTAACCCTAACCCTAAGCTACCCTTGACTGCTTCTGCCTCCAATAGATTTCCTAAGCACTAGTGTATTAAGGAACAGGTTAAAAAGAGAATCCTAATGTGATTTCAGGATAATGGGTGTGTTCCTTATCTTCTCCTAGTGTCTAAACTCTTCTCCATGGCTGGAAACCCAAATAATATTCCTTGACGTGCTAAGGGGTATCTAGAGAGTGGGATAGGTTTAATAACTACCCTAACCCTAATGCGTACCCTAACCCTAACCCCTACCCTAACCCTAACACGAACACTAATCCTAACCCGTACCCTAAACCGAGCCCTAACCTTCAAACTAACCCTAACCCTAACCCTAACCCATACCCTACGCCGTACACGAACCCATACCCGAACCCGTACCCTAAGCCGTACCCTAAACTTAACCCTAACCCTAACACTAACCCTAAGCTACACTTGACTGCTTCTGCCTCCAATAGATTTCCTAAGCACTAGTGTTTTAAGGAACAGGTTAAAAAGAGAATCCTAATGTGATTTCTTGATAATGGGTGTGTTCCTTATCTTCTCCTAGTGTCTAAACTCTTCTCCATGGCTGGACCCCCAAATAATATTCCTTGACGTGCTAAGGGGTATCTAGAGAGTGGGATAGGTTTAATAACTACCCTAAACCTAACGCGTACCCTAACCCTAACACGTACCCTAATCCTAACCCGTACCCTAAACCGAGCCCTAACCCTCAAATTAACCCTAACCCTAACCCTAACCCATATCCTACGCCGTACCCGAACCCGTACCCTAAGTGGTACCCTAAAGCTAACCCTAACCCTAACCCTAACCCTATCCCTAAGCTACCCTTGACTGCTTCTGCCTCCAATAGATTTCCTAAGCACTAGTGTTTTAAGGAACAGGTTAAAAAGAGAATCCTAATGTGATTTCTTGATAATGGGTGTGTTCCTTATCTTCTCCTAGTGTCTAAACTCTTCTCCCTGGCTGGACCCCAAATAATATTCCTTGACGTGATAAGGGGTATCTAGAGAGTGGGATAGGTTTAATAACTACCCTAACCCTAACGCGTACCCTAACCCTAACCACTAACCTAACCCTAACATGTACCCTAATCCTAATCTGTACCCTAAACCGAGCACTAACCCTCAAACTATCCGTAACCCTAACCCTAACCCATACCCTACGCCGTACCCGATCCCGTACCCGAACCCGTACCCTAAGCCGTACCCTAACCCTAACCCTAACCCTAACCCTACCCCTAAGCTACCCTTGACTGCTTCTGCCTCCAATAGATTTCCTAAGCACTAGTGTATTAAGGAACAGGTTAAAAAGAGAATCCTATTGTGATTTCAGGATAATGGGTGTGTTCCTTATCTTCTCCTAGTGTCTAAACTCTTCTCCATGGCTGGACCCCCAAATAATATTCCTTGACGTGCTAAGGGGTATCTAGAGAGTGGGATAGGTTTAATAACTACCCTAACCCTAACGCGTACCCTAACACTAACACGTACCCTAATCCTAAACCGTACCCTAAACCGAGCTCTAACCCTAAAACTAACCCTAACCCTAACCCTAACCCATACCCTACACCGTACCCGAACCCGTACCCTAAGCCTTACCCTAACAATAACCTTAACCCTAAACCTAAGCTACCCTTGACTGCTTCTGCCTCCAATAGATTTCCTAAGCACTAGTGTTTTAAGGAACAGGTTAAAAAGAGATTCCTAATGTGATTTCTTGATAATGGGTGTGTTCCTTATCTTCTCCTAGTGTCTAAACTCTTCTCCATGGCTGGACCCCCAAATAATATTCCTTGACGTGCTAAGGGGTATCTAGAGAGTGGGATAGGTTTAATAACTACCCTAACCCTAACGCGTACCCTAACCCTAACCCCTACCCTAACCCTAACACGTACCCTAATGCTAACCCGTACCCTAAACCGAGCCCTAACCCTCAAACTAACCCTAACCCTAACCCTAACCCATACCCTACGCCGTACCCGAACCCGTACCCGAACCCGAACCCTAAGCCATACCCTAACACTAACCCTAACCCTAACACTAACCCTAAGCTACCCTTGACTGCTTCTGCCTCCAATAGATTTCCTTAGCACTAGTGTTTTAAGGAACAGGTTAAAAAGTGAATCCTAATGTGATTTCAGGATAATGGGTGTGTTCCTTATCTTCTCCTAGTGTCTAAACTCTTCTCCATGGCTGGACCCCCAAATAATATTCCTTGACGTGCTAAGGGGTATCTAGAGAGTGGGATAGGTTTAATAACTACCCTAACCCTAACGCGTACCCTAACCCTAACACGTACCCTAATCCTAAACCGTACCCTAAACCGAGCCCTAACCCTCAAACTAACCCTAACACTAACCCTAACCCATACCCTACGCCGTACCCGAACCCGTACCCTAAGCCTTACCCTAACAATAACCCTAACCCTAAACCTAAGCTACCCTTGACTGCTTCTGCCTCCAATAGATTTCCTAAGCACTAGTGTTTTAAGGAACAGGTTAAAAAGAGAATCCTAATGTGATTTCTTGATAATGGGTGTGTTCCTTATCTTCTCCTAGTGTCTCAACTCTTCTCCATGGCTGGACCCCCAAATAATATTCCTTGACGTGCTAAGGGGTATCTAGAGAGTGGGATAGGTTTAATAACTACCCTAACCCTAACGCGTACCCTAACCCTAACCCCTACCCTAACCCTAACACGTACCCTAATGCTAACCCGTACCCTAAACCGAGCCCTAACCCTCAAACTAACCCTAACCCTAACCCTAAACCATACCCTACGCCGTACCCGAACCCGTACCCGAACCCGAAACCTAAGCCGTACCCTAACACTAACCCTAACCCTAACCCTAACCCTAAGCTACCCTTGACTGCTTCTGCCTCCAATAGATTTCCTAAGCACTAGTGTTTTAAGGAACAGGTTAAAAAGAGAATCCTAATGTGATTTCTTGATAATGGGTGTGTTCCTTATCTTCTCCTAGTGTCTAAACTCTTCTCCATGGCTGGACCCCCAAATAATATTCCTTGACGTGCTAAGGGGTATCTAGAGAGTGGGATGGGTTTAATAACTACCCTAACCCTAACGCGTAGCCTAACCCTTACCTCCACCCTAACCCTAACACGTACACTAATCCTAACCCGTACCCTAAACCGAGCCCTAACCCTCAAACTAACCCTAACACTAAACCTAACACATACCCTACGCCGTACCCGAACCCGTACCCGAACCCGTACCCTAAGCCGTACCCTAACCCTAACCCTAACCCTAACCCTAACCCTAAGCTACCCTTGACTGCTTCTGCCTCCAATAGATTTCCTAAGCACTAGTGTATTAAGGAACAGTTTAAAAGAGAATCCTAATGTGATTTCAGGATAATGGGTGTGTTCCTTATCTTCTCCTAGTGTCTAAACTCTTCTCCATGGCTGGACACCCAAATAATATTCCTTGACGTGCTAAGGGGTATCTAGAGAGTGGGATAGGTTTAATAACTACCCTAACCCTAACGCGTTCCCTAACCCTAACCCCTACCATAACCCTAACACGAACCCTAATCCTAACCCGTACCCTAAACCGAGCCCTAACCTTCAAACTAACCCTAACCCTAACCCTAACCCATACCCTACGCCGTACACGAACCCGTACCCGAACCCGTACCCTAAGCCGTACCCTAAACCTAACCCTAACCCTAACCCTAACCCTAAGCTACCCTTGACTGCTTCTGCCTCCAATAGATTTCCTAAGCACTAGTGTTTTAAGGAACAGGTTAAAAAGAGAATCCTTATGTGATTTCTTGATAATGGGTGTGTTCCTTATCTTCTCCTAGTGTCTAAACTCTTCTCCATGGCTGGACACCCAAATAATATTCCTTGACGTGCTAAGGGGTATCTAGAGAGTGGGATAGGTTTAATAACTACCCTAACCCTAACGCGTACCCTAACCCTAACCCCTACCCTAACCCTAACACGTACCCTAATCCTAACCCGTACCCTAAACCGAGCCCTAACCCTCAAACTAACCCTAACCCTAACACTAACCCATACCGTACGCCGTACCCGAACCCGTAACCTAACCCGTACCCTAACACTAAACCTAACCCTAACCCTAACCCTAACCCTAAGCTACCCTTGACTGCTTCTGCCTCCAATAGATTTCCTAAGCACTAGTGTTTTAAGGAACAGGTTAAAAAGAGAATCCTAATGTGATTTCTTGATAATGGGTGTGTTCCTTATCTTCTCCTAGTGTCTAAACTCTTCTCCATGGCTGGACCCCCAAATAATATTCCTTGACGTGCTAAGGGGTATCTAGAGAGTGGGATAGGTTTAATAACTACCCTAACCCTAACGCATGCCCTAACCCTAACACGTACCCTAATCCTAACCCGTACCCTAAACCGAGCCCTAACCCTCAAATTAACCCTAACCCTAACCCTAACCCATACCCTACGCCGTACCCGAACCCGTACCCTAAGCGGTACCCTAAAGCTAACCCTAACCCTAACCCTAAACCTAACCCTAACCCTAAGCTACCCTTGACTGCTTCTGCCTCCAATAGATTTCCTAAGCACTAGTGTTTTAAGGAACAGGTTAAAAAGTGAATCCTAATGTGATTTCTTGATAATGGGTGTGTTCCTTATCTTCTCCTAGTGTCTAAACTCTTCTCCATGGCTGGACACCCAAATAATATTCCTTGACTTGCTAAGTGTTATCTAGAGAGTGAGATAGGTTTAATAACTACCCTAACCCTAACGCGTACCCTAACCCTATCCCCTACCCTAACACTAACATGTACCCTAATCCTAACCCGTACCCTAAACCGAGCCCTAACCCTCAAACTAACCCTAACCCTAACCCTAACCCATACCCTACGCCGTACCCGAACACGTACCCGAACCCGTACCCTAAGGCGTACCTTAACCCTAACCCTAACCCTAACCCTAACCCTAAGCTACCCTTGAGTGCTTCTGCCTCCAATAGATTTCCTAAGCACTAGTGTTTTAAGGAACAGGTTAAAAAGAGAATCCTAATGTGATTTCTTGATAATGGGTGTGTTCCTTATCTTCTCCTAGTGTCTAAACTCTTCTCCCTGTCTGGACCCCCAAATAATATTCCTTGACGTGCTAAGGGGTATCTAGAGAGTGGGATAGGTTTAATAACTACCCTAACCCTAACGCGTACCCTAACCCTAACGCGTACCCTAACCCTAACCCCTACCCTAACCTTAACACGTACCCTAATCCTAACCCGTACCCTAAACCGAGCCCTAACCCTCAAACTAACCCTAACCCTAACCCTAACCCATACCCTACACCGTACCCGAACCCGTACCCGAACCCGTACCCTAAGCCGTACCCTAACCCTAACCCTAACCCTAAGCTACCCTTGACTGCTTCTGCCTCCAATAGATTTCCTAAGCACTAGTGTTTTAAGGAACAGGTTAAAAAGGGAATCCTAATGTGATTGCTTGATAATGGGTGTGTTCCTTATCTTCTCCTAGTGTCTAAACTCTTCTCCATGGCTGGACCCCCAAATAATATTCCTTGACGTGCTAAGGGGTATCTAGAGAGTGGGATAGGTTTAATAACTACCCTAACCCTAACACGAACACTAATCCTAACCCGTACCCTAAACCGAGCCCTAACCTTCAAACTAACCCTAACCCTAACCCTAACCCATACCCTACGCCGTACACGAACCCGTACCCAAACCCGTACCCTAAGCCGTAACCTAACCCTAACCCTAATCCTAACCCTAAGCTACCCTTGACTGCTTCTGCCTCCAATAGATTTCCTAAGCACTAGTGTTTTAAGGAACAGGTTAAAAAGAGAATCCTAATATGATTTCTTGATAATGGGTGTGTTCCTTATCTTCTCCTAGTGTCTAAACTCTTCTCCCTGGCTGGACCCCCAAATAATATTCCTTGACGTGCTAAGGGGTATCTAGAGAGTGGGATAGGTTTAATAACTACCCTAACCCTAACGCGTACCCTAACCCTAACCCCTACCCTAACCTTAACACGTACCCTAATCCTAACCCGTACCCTAAACCGAGCCCTAACCCTCAAACTAACCCTAACCCTAACCCTAACCCATACCCTACGCCGTACACGAACCCGTACCCGAACCCGTACCCTAAGCCGTACCCTAAACCTAACCCTAACCCTAACCCTATCCCTAAGCTACCCTTGACTGCTTCTGCCTCCAATAGATTTCCTAAGCACTAGTGTTTTAAGGAACAGGTTAAAAAGAGAATCCTTATGTGATTTCTTGATAATGGGTGTGTTCCTTATCTTCTCCTAGTGTCTAAACTCTTCTCCATGGCTGGACACCCAAATAATATTCCTTGACGTGCTAAGGGGTATCTAGAGAGTGGGATAGGTTTAATAACTACCCTAACCCTAACGCGTACCCTAACCCTAACCCCTACCCTAACCCTAACACGTACCCTAATCCTAACCCGTACCCTAAACCGAGCCCTAACCCTCAAACTAACCCTAACCCTAACACTAACCCATACCGTACGCCGTACCCGAACCCGTAACCTAACCCGTACCCTAACACTAAACCTAACCCTAACCCTAACCCTAACCCTAAGCTACCCTTGACTGCTTCTGCCTCCAATAGATTTCCTAAGCACTAGTGTTTTAAGGAACAGGTTAAAAAGAGAATCCTAATGTGATTTCTTGATAATGGGTGTGTTCCTTATCTTCTCCTAGTGTCTAAACTCTTCTCCATGGCTGGACCCCCAAATAATATTCCTTGACGTGCTAAGGGGTATCTAGAGAGTGGGATAGGTTTAATAACTACCCTAACCCTAACGCATGCCCTAACCCTAACACGTACCCTAATCCTAACCCGTACCCTAAACCGAGCCCTAACCCTCAAATTAACCCTAACCCTAACCCTAACCCATACCCTACGCCGTACCCGAACCCGTACCCTAAGCGGTACCCTAAAGCTAACCCTAACCCTAACCCTAACCCTAACCCTAACCCTAAGCTACCCTTGACTGCTTCTGCCTCCAATAGATTTCCTAAGCACTAGTGTTTTAAGGAACAGGTTAAAAAGTGAATCCTAATGTGATTTCTTGATAATGGGTGTGTTCCTTATCTTCTCCTAGTGTCTAAACTCTTCTCCATGGCTGGACACCCAAATAATATTCCTTGACTTGCTAAGTGTTATCTAGAGAGTGAGATAGGTTTAATAACTACCCTAACCCTAACGCGTACCCTAACCCTAACCCCTACCCTAACACTAACATGTACCCTAATCCTAACCCGTACCCTAAACCGAGCCCTAACCCTCAAACTAACCCTAACCCTAACCCTAACCCATACCCTACGCCGTACCCGAACACGTACCCGAACCCGTACCCTAAGGCGTACCTTAACCCTAACCCTAACCCTAACCCTAACCCTAAGCTACCCTTGAGTGCTTCTGCCTCCAATAGATTTCCTAAGCACTAGTGTTTTAAGGAACAGGTTAAAAAGAGAATCCTAATGTGATTTCTTGATAATGGGTGTGTTCCTTATCTTCTCCTAGTGTCTAAACTCTTCTCCCTGTCTGGACCCCCAAATAATATTCCTTGACGTGCTAAGGGGTATCTAGAGAGTGGGATAGGTTTAATAACTACCCTAACCCTAACGCGTACCCTAACCCTAACGCGTACCCTAACCCTAACCCCTACCCTAACCTTAACACGTACCCTAATCCTAACCCGTACCCTAAACCGAGCCCTAACCCTCAAACTAACCCTAACCCTAACCCTAACCCATACCCTACACCGTACCCGAACCCGTACCCGAACCCGTACCCTAAGCCGTACCCTAACCCTAACCCTAACCCTAAGCTACCCTTGACTGCTTCTGCCTCCAATAGATTTCCTAAGCACTAGTGTTTTAAGGAACAGGTTAAAAAGGGAATCCTAATGTGATTTCTTGATAATGGGTGTGTTCCTTATCTTCTCCTAGTGTCTAAACTCTTCTCCATGGCTGGACCCCCAAATAATATTCCTTGACGTGCTAAGGGGTATCTAGAGAGTGGGATAGGTTTAATAACTACCCTAACCCTAACACGAACACTAATCCTAACCCGTACCCTAAACCGAGCCCTAACCTTCAAACTAACCCTAACCCTAACCCTAACCCATACCCTACGCCGTACACGAACCCGTACCCAAACCCGTACCCTAAGCCGTAACCTAACCCTAACCCTAATCCTAACCCTAAGCTACCCTTGACTGCTTCTGCCTCCAATAGATTTCCTAAGCACTAGTGTTTTAAGGAACAGGTTAAAAAGAGAATCCTAATATGATTTCTTGATAATGGGTGTGTTCCTTATCTTCTCCTAGTGTCTAAACTCTTCTCCCTGGCTGGACCCCCAAATAATATTCCTTGACGTGCTAAGGGGTATCTAGAGAGTGGGATAGGTTTAATAACTACCCTAACCCTAACGCGTACCCTAACCCTAACCCCTACCCTAACCTTAACACGTACCCTAATCCTAACCCGTACCCTAAACCGAGCCCTAACCCTCAAACTAACCCTAACCCTAACCCTAAACCATACCCTACGCCGTACACGAACCAGTACACGAACCCGTACCCTAAGCCGTACCCTAACACTAACCCTAACCCTAACCCTAACCCTAACCCTAAGCTACCCTTGACTGCTTCTGCCTCCAATAGATTTCCTAAGCACTAGTGTTTTAAGGAACAGGTTAAAAAGAGAATCCTAATGCGATTTCTTGATAATGGGTGTGTTCCTTATCTTCTCCTAGTGTCTAAACTCTTCTCCCTGGCCCGACCCCCAAATAATATTCCTTGACGTGCTAAGGGGTATCTAGAGAGTGGGATAGGTTTAATAACTACCCTAACCCTAACGCGTACCCTAACCCTAACCCCTACCCTAACCTTAACACGTACCCTAATCCTAACCCGTACCGTAAACCGAGCCCTAACCCTCAAACTAACCCTAACCCTAACCCTAAACCATACCCTACGCCGTACACGAACCAGTACACGAACCCGTACCCTAAGCCGTACCCTAACACTAACCCCAACCCTAACCCTAACCCTAACCCTAAGCTACCCTTGACTGCTTCTGCCTTCAATAGATTTCCTAAGCACTAGTGTTTTAAGGAACAGGTTAAAAAGAGAATCCTAATGTGATTTCTTGATAATGGGTGTGTTCCTTATCTTCTCCTAGTGTCTAAACTCTTCTCCCTGGCTGGACCCCCAAATAATATTCCTTGAGGTGCTAAGGGGTATCTAGAGAGTGGGATAGGTTTAATAACTACCCTAACCCTAACGCGTACCCTAACCCTAACCCCTACCCTAACTTTAACACGTACCCTAATCCTAACCCGTACCCTAAACCGAGCCCTAACCCTCAAACTAACCCTAACCCTAACCCTAACACATACCCTACGCCGTACCCGAACCCGTACCCGAACCCTAAGCCGTACCCTAACAGTAACCCTAACCCTAACCCTAACCCTAAGCTACCCTTGACTGCTTCTGCCTCCAATAGATTTCCTAAGCACTAGTGTTTTAAGGAATAGGTTAAAAAGTGAATCCTAATGTGATTTCTTGATAATGGGTGTGTTCCTTATATTCTCCTAGTGTCTAAACTCTTCTCCATGGCTGGACACCCAAATAATATTCCTTGACGTGCTAAGGGGTATCTAGAGAGTGGGATAGGTTTAATAACAACCCTAACCCTAACGCGTACCCTAACCCTATCCCCTACCCTAATCCTAACAGGTACCCTAATCCTAACCCGTACCCTAAACCGAGCCCTAACCCTCAAATTAACCCTAACCCTAACCCTAACCCATACCCTACGCCGTACCCGAAACCGTACCCTAAGCGGTACCCTAAAGCTAACCCTAACCCTAACCCTAACCCTAACCCTAAGCTACCCTTGAGTGCTTCTGCCTCCAATAGATTTCCTAAGCACTAGTGTTTTAAGGAACAGGTTAAAAAGAGAATCCTAATGTGATTTCTTGATAATGGGTGTGTTCCTTACCTTCTCCTAGTGTCTAAACTCTTCTCCCTGTCTGGACCCCCAAATAATATTCCTTGACGTGCTAAGGGGTATCTAGAGAGTGGGATAGGTTTAATAACTACCCTAACCCTAACGCGTACCCTAACCCTAACGCGTACCCTAACACTAACCCCTACCCTAACCTTAACACGTACCCTAATCCTAACCCGTACCCTAAACCGAGCCCTAACCCTCAAACTAACCCTAACCCTAACCCTAACCCATACCCTACACCGTACACGAACCCGTACCCGAACCCGTACCCTAAGCCGTACCCTAACCCTAACCCTAACCCTAACCCTAAGCTACCCTTGACTGCTTCTGCCTGCAATAGATTTCCTAAGCACTCATGTTTTAAGGAACTGGTTAAAAAGAGAATCCTAATGTGATTCTTGATAACGGGTGTGTTCCTTATCTTCTCCTAGTGTCTAAACTCTTCTCCATGGCTGGACCCCCAAATAATATACCTTGACGTGCTAAGGGGTATTTAGAGAGGGGGGTAGGTTTAATAACTACCCTAACCCTAACGCGTACCCTAACCCTAACCCCTACCCTAACCCTAACACGTACCCTAAACCGAACCCTAACCCTCAAACTTACCCTAACCCTAACCCTAACCCATACCCTACGCCGTACCCGAACCCGTACCCGAACCCGTACCCTAAGCCGTACCCTAACCCTAACCCTAACCCTAAGCTACCCTTGACTGCTTCTGCCTCCAATAGATTTCCTAAGCACTAGTGTTTTAAGGAACAAGTTAAAAAGGGAATCCTAATGTGATTTCTTGATAATGGGTGTGTTCCTTATCTTCTCCTAGTGTCTAAACTCTTCTCCATGGCTGGACCCCCAAATAATATTCCTTGACGTGCTAAGGGGTATCTAGAGAGTGGGATAGGTTTAATAACTACCCTAACCCTAACACGAACCCTAATCCTAACCCGTACCCTAAACCGAGCCCTAACCTTCAAACTAACCCTAACCCTAACCCTAACCCATACCCTACGCCGTACACGAACCCGTACCCAAACCCGTACCCTAAGCCGTAACCTAACCCTAACCCTAATTCTAACCCTAAGCTACCCTTTACTGCTTCTGCCTCCAATAGATTTCCTAAGCACTAGTGTTTTAAGGAACAGGTTAAAAAGAGAATCCTAATGTGATTTCTTGATAATGGGTGTGTTCCTTATCTTCTCCTAGTGTCTAAACTCTTCTCCCTGGCTGGACCCCCAAATAATATTCCTTGACGTGCTAAGGGTTATCTAGAGAGTGGGATAGGTTTAATAACTAACCTAACCCTAACGCGTACCCTAACCCTAACCCCTACCCTAACCTTAACACGTACCCTAATCCTAACCCGTACCCTAAACCGAGCCCAAACCCTCAAACTAACCCTAACCCTAACCCTAAACCATACCCTACGCCGTACACGAACCAGTACACGAACCCGTACCCTAAGCCATACCCTAACACTAACCCTAACCCTAACCCTAACCCTAACCCTAAGCTACCCTTGACTGCTTCTGCCTCCAATAGATTTCCTAAGCACTAGTGTTTTAAGGAACAGGTTAAAAAGAGAATCCAAATGCGATTTCTTGATAATGGGTGTGTTCCTTATCTTCTCCTAGTGTCTAAACTCTTCTCCCTGGCCCGACCCCCAAATAATATTCCTTGACGTGCTAAGGGGTATCTAGAGAGTGGGATAGGTTTAATAACTACCCTAACCCTAACCCCTACCCTAACCTTAACACGTACCCTTATCCTAACCCGTACCGTAAACCGAGCCCTAACCCTCAAACTAACCCTAACCCTAACCCTAAACCATACCCTACGCCGTACACGAACCAGTACACGAACCCGTACCCTAAGCTGTACCCTAACACTAACCCCAACCCTAACCCTAACCCTAACCCTAAGCTACCCTTGACTGCTTCTGCCTCCAATAGATTTCCTAAGCACTAGTGTTTTAAGGAACAGGTTAAAAAGAGAATCCTAATGTGATTTCTTGATAATGGGTGTGTTCCTTATCTTCTCCTAGTGTCTAAACTCTTCTCCCTGGCTGGGCCCCCAAATAATATTCCTTGACGTGCTAAGGGTTATCTAGAGAGTGGGATAGGTTTAATAACTACCCTAACCCTAACGCGTACCCTAACCCTAACCCCTACCCTAACCTTAACACGTACCCTAATCCTAACCCGTACACTAAACCGAGCCCTAACCCTCAAACTAACCCTAACCCTAACCCTAAACCATACCCTACGCCGTACACGAACCAGTACACGAACCCGTACCCTAAGCCGTACCCTAACACTAACCCTAACCCTAACCCTAACCCTAACCCTAAGCTACCCTTGACTGCTTCTGCCTCCAATAGATTTCCTAAGCACTAGTGTTTTAAGGAACAGGTTAAAAAGAGAATCCAAATGCGATTTCTTGATAATGGGTGTGTTCCTTATCTTCTCCTAGTGTCTAAACTCTTCTCCCTGGCCCGACCCCCAAATAATATTCCTTGACGTGCTAAGGGGTATCTAGAGAGTGGGATAGGTTTAATAACTACCCTAACCCTAACCCCTACCCTAACCTTAACACGTACCCTAATCCTAACCCGTACCGTAAACCGAGCCCTAACCCTCAAACTAACCCTAACCCGAACCCTAAACCATACCCTACGCCGTACACGAACCAGTACACGAACCCGTACCCTAAGCCGTACCCTAACACTAACCCCAACCCTAACCCTAACCCTAACCCTAAGCTACCCTTGACTGCTTCTGCCTCCAATAGATTTCCTAAGCACTAGTGTTTTAAGGAACAGGTTAAAAAGAGAATCCTAATGTGATTTCTTGATAATGGGTGTGTTCCTTATCTTCTCCTAGTGTCTAAACTCTTCTCCCTGGCTGGACCCCCAAATAATATTCCTTGAGGTGCTAAGGGGTATCTAGAGAGTGGGATAGGTTTAATAACTACCCTAACCCTAACGCGTACCCTAACCCTAACCCCTACCCTAACTTTAACACGTACCCTAATCCTAACCCGTACCCTAAACCGAGCCCTAACCCTCAAACTAACCCTAACCCTAACCCTAACACATACCCTACGCCGTACCCGAACCCGTACCCGAACCCGTACCCTAAGCCGTACCCTAAGCCGTACCCTAACCCTAACCCTAACCCTAAGCTACCCTTGACTGCTTCTGCCTCCAATAGATTTCCTAAGCACTAGTGTTTTAAGGAATAGGTTAAAAAGTGAATCCTAATGTGATTTCTTGATAATGGGTGTGTTCCTTATATTCTCCTAGTGTCTAAACTCTTCTCCATGGCTGGACCCCCAAATAATATTCCTTGACGTGCTAAGGGGTATCTAGAGAGTGGGATAGGTTTAATAACAACCCTAACCCTAACGCGTACCCTAACCCTATCCCCTACCCTAATCCTAACACGTACCCTAATCCTAACCCGTACCCTAAACCGAGCCCTAACCCTCAAACTATCCCTAACCCTAACCCTAACCCATACCCTACGCCGTACCCGAACCCATACCCTAAGCCGTACCCTAACCCTAACCCTAACCCTAACCCTAAGCTACCCTTGACTGCTTCTGCCTCCAATAGATTTCCTAAGCACTAGTGTATTAAGGAACAGGTTAAAAAGAGAATCCTATTGTGATTTCAGGATAATGGGTGTGTTCATTATCTTCTCCTAGTGTCTAAACTCTTCTCCATGGCTGGACCCCCAAATAATATTCCTTGACGTGCTAAGGGGTATCTAGAGAGTGGGATAGGTTTAATAACTACCCTAACCCTAACGCGTACCCTAACCCTAACCCCTACCCTAACCCTAACACGTACCCTAATCCTGACCCGTACCCTAAACCGAGCCCTAACCCTCAAACTAACCCTAACCCTAACCCTAACCCATACCCTACGCCGTACCCGAACCCGTAACCTAACCCGTACCCTAACACTAACCCTAACCCTAACCCTAAGCTACCCTTGACTGCTTCTGCCTCCAATAGATTTCCTAAGCACTAGTGTTTTAAGGAACAGGTTAAAAAGAGAATCCTTATGTGATTTCTTGATAATGGGTGTGTTCCTTATCTTCTCCTAGTGTCTAAACTCTTTTCCATGGCTGGACCCCCAAATAATATTCCTTGACGTGCTAAGGGGTATCTAGAGAGTGGGATAGGTTTAATAACTACCCTAACCCTAACGCGTACCCTAACCCTAACACGTACCCTAATCCTAAACCGTACCCTAAACCGAGCCCTAACCCTCAAACTAACCCTAACCCTAACCCTAACCCATACCCTACGCCGTACCCGAACCCGTACCCTAAGCCTTACCCTAACAATAACCCTAACCCTAACCCTAAGCTACCCTTGACTGCTTCTGCCTCCAATAGATTTCCTAAGCACTAGTGTTTTAAGGAACAGGTTAAAAAGAGAATCCTAATGTGATTTCTTGATAATGGGTGTGTTCCTTATCTTCTCCTAGTGTCTAAACTCTTCTCCATGGCTGGACCCCCAAATAATATTCCTTGACGTGCTAAGGGGTATCTAGAGAGTGGGATAGGTTTAATAACTACCCTAACCCTAACGCGTATCCTAACCCTAACCTCTACCCTAACCCTAACACGTACACTAATCCTAACCCGTACCCTAAACCGAGCCCTAACCCTCAAACTAACCCTAACCCTAAACCTAACCCATACCCTACGCCGTACCCGAACCCGTACCCGAACCCGTACCCTAAGCCGTACCCTAACCCTAACCCTAACCCTAACACTAAGCTACCCTTGACTGCTTCTGCCTCCAATAGATTTCCTAAGCACTAGTGTATTAAGGAACAGGTTAAAAAGAGAATCCTAATGTGATTTCAGGTTAATGGGTGTGTTCCTTATCTTCTCCTAGTGTCTAAACTCTTCTCCATGGCTGGACCCCCAAATAATACTCCTTGACGTGCTAAGGGGTATCTAGAGAGTGGGATAGGTTTAATAACTACCCTAACCCTAACGCGTACCCTAACCCTAACCCCTACCCTAACCCTAACACGAACCCTAATCCTAACCCGTACCCTAAACCGAGCCCTAACCTTCAAACTAACCCTAACCCTAACCCTAACCCATACCCTACGCCGTACACGAACACGTACCCGATCCCGTAACCTAAGCCGTACCCTAACCCTAACCCTAACCCTAACCCTAAGCTACCCTTGACTGCTTCTGCCTCCAATAGATTTCCTAAGCACTAGTGTTTTAAGGAACAGGTTAAAAAGAGAATCCTAATGTGATTTCTTGATAATGGGTGTGTTCCTTATCTTCTCCTAGTGTCTAATCTCTTCTCCATGGCTGGACACCCAAATAATATTCCTTGACGTGCTAAGGGGTATCTAGAGAGTGGGATAGGTTTAATAACTACCCTAACCCTAACGCGTACCCTAACCCTAACCCCTACCCTAACCCTAACTCGTACCCTAATACTAACCCGTACCCTAAACCGAGCCCTAACCCTCAAACTAACCCTAACCCTAACCCTAACCCATACCCTACGCCGTACCCGAACCCGTACCCGAACCCGTACCCTAACACTAACCCTAACCCTAACCCTAACCCTAACCCTAAGCTACCCTTGACTGCTTCTGCCTCTAATAGATTTCCTAAGCACTAGTGTTTTAAGGAACAGGTTAAAAAGAGAATCCTAATGTGATTTCTTGATAATGGGTGTGTTCCTTATCTTCTCCTAGTGTCTAAACTCTTCTCCATGGCTGGACCCCCAAATAATATTCCTTGACGTGTTAAGGGGTATCTAGAGAGTGGGATAGGTTTAATAACTACCCTAACCCTAACGCGTACCCTAATCCTAACACGTACCCTAATCCTAACCCGTACCCTAAACCGAGCCCTAACCCTCAAACTAACCCTAAACCTAACCCTACCCCATACCCTACGCCGTACCCGAACCGTACCCGAACCCGTACCCTAAGCCGTACCCTAACCCTAACCCTAACCCTAAGCTACCCTTGACTGCTTCTGCCTCCAATAGATTTCCTAAGCACTAGTGTTTTAAGGAACAGGTTAAAAAGAGAATCATAATGTGATTTCTTGATAATGGGTGTGTTCCTTATCTTCTCCTAGTGTCTAAACTCTTCTCCATGGCTGGACACCCAAATAATATTCCTTGACGTGCTAAGGGGTATCTAGAGAGTGGGATAGGTTTAATAACTACCCTAACCCTAACGCGTACCCTAACCCTAACCCCTACCCTAACCCTAACACGTACCCTAATCCTAACCCGTACCCTAAACCGAGCCCTAACCCTCAAACTAACCCTAACCCTAACCCTAACCCATACCCTACGCCGTACCCGAACCCATAACCTAACCCGTACCCTAACACTAAAACTAACCCTAACCCTAACCCTAACCCTAAGCTACCCTTGACTGCTTCTGCCTCCAATAGATTTCCTAAGCACTAGTGTTTTAAGGAACAGGTTAAAAAGTGAATCCTAATGTGATTTCTTGATAATGGGTGTGTTCCTTATCTTCTCCTAGTGTCTAAACTCTTCTCCATGGCTGGACACCCAAATAATATTCCTTGACTTGCTAAGTGTTATCTAGAGAGTGGGATAGGTTTAATAACTACCCTAACCCTAACGCGTACCCTAACCCTAACCCCTACCCTAACCCTAACAAGTACCCTAATCCTAACCCGTACCCTAAACCGAGCCCTAACCCTCAAACTAACCCTAACCCTAACCCGAACCCATACCCTACGCCGTACCCGAACCCGTACCCGAAACCGTACCCTAAGGCGTACCTTAACCCTAACCCTAACCCTAAGCTACCCTTGAGTGCTTCTGCCTCCAATAGATTTCCTAAGCACTAGTGTTTTAAGGAACAGGTTAAAAAGAGAATCCTAATGTGATTTCTTGATAATGGGTGTGTTCCTTATCTTCTCCTAGTGTCTAAACTCTTCTCCATGGTTGGACCCCCAAATAATATTCCTTGACGTGCTAAGGGGTATCTAGAGAGTGGGATAGGTTTAATAACTACCCTAACCCTAACGCGTACCCTAACCCTAACGCGTACCCTAACCCTAACCCCTACCCTAACCTTAACACGTACCCTAATCCTAACCCGTACCCTAAACCGAGCCCTAACCCTCAAACTAACCCTAACCCTAACCCTAACCCATACCCTACACCGTACCCGAAACCGTACCCGAAACCGTACCCTAAGCCGTACCCTAACCCTAACCCTAACCCTAACCCTAAGCTACCCTTGACTGCTTCTGCCTGCAATAGATTTCCTAAGCACTCATGTTTTAAGGAACAGGTTAAAAAGAGAATCCTAATGTGATTCTTGATAATGGGTGTGTTCCTTATCTTCTCCTAGTGTCTAAACTCTTCTCCATGGCTGGAACCCCAAATAATATACCTTGACGTGCTAAGGGGTATCTAGAGAGGGGGGTAGGTTTAATAACTACCCTAACCCTAACGCGTACCCTAACCCTAACCCCTACCCTAACCCTAACACGTACCCTAAACCGAACCCTAACCCTCAAACTAACCCTAACCCTAACCCTAAACCATACCCTACGCCGTACCCGAACCCGTACCCGAACCCGTACCCGAACCCGTACCCTAAGCCGTACCCTAACCCTAACCCTAACCCTAAGCTACCCTTGACTGCTTCTGCCTCCAATAGATTTCCTAAGCACTAGTGTTTTAAGGAACAGGTTAAAAAGGGAATCCTAATGTGATTTCTTGATAATGGGTGTGTTCCTTATCTTCTCCTAGTGTCTAAACTCTTCTCCATGGCTGGACCCCCAAATAATACTCCTTGACGTGCTAAGGGGTATCTAGAGAGTGGGATAGGTTTAATAACTACCCTAACCCTAACGCGTACCCTAACCCTAACCCCTACCCTAACCCTAACACGAACCCTAATCCTAACCCGTACCCTAAACCGAGCCCTAACCTTCAAACTAACCCTAACCCTAACCCTAACCCATACCCTACGCCGTACACGAACATGTACCCGAACCCGTACCCTAAGCCGTACCCTAACCCTAACCCTAACGCTAACCCTAAGCTACCCTTGACTGCTTCTGCCTCCAATAGATTTCCTAAGCACTAGTGTTTTAAGGAACAGGTTAAAAAGAGAATCCTAATGTGATTTCTTGATAATGGGTGTGTTCCTTATCTTCTCCTAGTGTCTAATCTCTTCTCCATGGCTGGACACCCAAATAATATTCCTTGAAGTGCTAAGGGGTATCTAGAGAGTGGGATAGGTTTACTAACTACCCTAACCCTAACGCGTACCCTAACCCTACCCCTACCCTAACCCTAACTCGTACCCTAATCCTAACCCGTACCCTAAACCGAGCCCTAACCCTCAAACTAACCCTAACCCTAACCCTAACCCATACCCTACGCCGTACCCGAACCCGTACCCGAACCCGTACCCTAACACTAACCCTAACCCTAACCCTAACCCTAACCCTAAGCTACCCTTGACTGCTTCTGCCTCTAATAGATTTCCTAAGCACTAGTGTTTTAAGGAACAGGTTAAAAAGAGAATCCTAATGTGATTTCTTGATAATGGGTGTGTTCCTTATCTTCTCCTAGTGTCTAAACTCTTCTCCATGGCTGGACCCCCAAATAATATTCCTTGACGTGTTAAGGGGTATCTAGAGAGTGGGATAGGTTTAATAACTACCCTAACCCTAACGCGTACCCTAATCCTAACACGTACCCTAATCCTAACCCGTACCCTAAACCGAGCCCTAACCCTCAAATTAACCCTAACCCTAACCCGAACCCATACCCTATGCCGTACCCGAAACCGTACCCTAAGAGGTACCCTAAAGCTAACCCTAACCCTAACCCTAACCCTAAGCTACCCTTGACTGCTTCTGCCTCCAATAGATTTCCTAAGCACTAGTGTTTTAAGGAACAGGTTAAAAAGAGAATCCTAATGTGATTTCAGGATAAAGGGTGTGTTCCTTATCTTCTCCTAGTGTCTAAACTCTTCTCCATGGTTGGACACCCAAATAATATTCCTTGACGTGCTAAGGGGTATCTAGAGAGTGGGATAGGTTTAATAACTACCCTAACCCTAACGCGTACCCTAACCCTAACCCTTAACCTAACGCTAACACGTACCCTAATCCTAACCCGTAACCTAAACCGAGACCTAACCCTCAAACTAACCCTAACCCTAACCCGAACCCATACCCTACGCCGTACCCGAACCCGTACCCAAACCCGTACCCTAAGCCGTACCCTAACCCTAAACCTAACCCTAACCCTAACCCTAAGCAACCCTTGACTGCTTCTGCCTCCAATAGATTTCCTAAGCACTAGTGTTTTAAGGAATAGGTTAAAAAGAGAATCCTAATGTGATTTCTTGATAATGTGTGTGTTCCTTATCTTCTCCTAGTGTCTAAACTCTTCTCCATGGCTGGACCCCCAAATAATATTACTTGACGTGCTAAGGGGTATCTAGAGAGTGGGATAGGTTTAATAACTACCCTAACCCTAACGCGTACCCTAACCTAACACGTACCCTAATCCTAAACCGTACCCTAAACCGAGCCCTAACCCTCAAACTAACCCTAACCCTAACCCTACCCCATACCCTACGCCGTACCCGAACCGTACCCGAACCCGTACCCTAAGCCGTACCCTAACCCTAAACCTAACCCTAAGCTACCCTTGACTGCTTCTGCCTCCAATAGATTTCCTAAGCACTAGTGTTTTAAGGAACAGGTTAAAAAGAGAATCATAATGTGATTTCTTGATAATGGGTGTGTTCCTTATCTTCTCCTAGTGTCTAAACTCTTCTCCATGGCTGGACACCCAAATAATATTCCTTGACGTGCTAAGGGGTATCTAGAGAGTGGGATAGGTTTAATAACTACCCTAACCCTAACGCGTACCCTAACCCTAACCCCTACCCTAACCCTAACATGTACCCTAATCCTAACCCGTACCCTAAACCGAGCCCTAACCCTCAAACTAACCCTAACCCTAACCCTAACCCATACCCTACGCCGTACCCGAACCCATAACCTAACCCGTACCCTAACACTAAACCTAACCCTAACCCTAACCCTAACCCTAAGCTACCCTTGACTGCTTCTGCCTCCAATAGATTTCCTAAGCACTAGTGTTTTAAGGAACAGGTTAAAAAGAGAATCCTAATGTGATTTCTTGATAATGGGTGTGTTCCTTAACTTCTCCTAGTGTCTAAACTCTTCTCCATGGCTGGACCCCCAAATAATATTCCTTGACGTGCTAAGGGGTATCTAGAGAGTGGGATAGGTTTAATAACTACCCTAACCCTAACGCGTACCCTAACCCTAACACGTACCCTAATCCTAACCCGTACCCTAAACCGAGCCCTAACTCTCAAATTAACCCTAACCCTAACCCTAACCCATACCCTACACCGTACCCGAACCCGTACCCTAAGCGGTACCCTAAAGCTAACCCTAACCCTAACCCTAACCCTAACCCTAACCCTAAGCTACCCTTGACTGCTTCTGCCTCCAATAGATTTCCTAAGCACTAGTGTTTTAAGGAACAGGTTAAAAAGTGAATCCTAATGTGATTTCTTGATAATGGGTGTGTTCCTTATCTTCTCCTAGTGTCTAAACTCTTCTCCATGGCTGGACACCCAAATAATATTCCTTGACATGCTAAGTGTTATCTAGAGAGTGGGATAGGTTTAATAACTACCCTAACCCTAACGCGTACCCTAACCCTAACCCCTACCCTAACCCTAACACGTACCCTAATCCTAACCCGTACCCTAAACCGAGCCCTAACCCTCAAACTAACCCTAACCCTAAACCTAACCCATACCCTACGCCGTACCCGAACCCATAACCTAACCCGTACCCTAACACTAAACCTAACCCTAACCCTAACCCTAACCCTAAGCTACCCTTGACTGCTTCTGCCTCCAATAGATTTCCTAAGCACTAGTGTTTTAAGGAACAGGTTAAAAAGAGAATCCTAATGTGATTTCTTGATAATGGGTGTGTTCCTTAACTTCTCCTAGTGTCTAAACTCTTCTCCATGGCTGGACCCCCAAATAATATTCCTTGACGTGCTAAGGGGTATCTAGAGAGTGGGATAGGTTTAATAACTACCCTAACCCTAACGCGTACCCTAACCCTAACACGTACCCTAATCCTAACCCGTACCCTAAACCGAGCCCTAACTCTCAAATTAACCCTAACCCTAACCCTAACCCATACCCTACACCGTACCCGAACCCGTACCCTAAGCGGTACCCTAAAGCTAACCCTAACCCTAACCCTAACCCTAACCCTAACCCTAAGCTACCCTTGACTGCTTCTGCCTCCAATAGATTTCCTAAGCACTAGTGTTTTAAGGAACAGGTTAAAAAGTGAATCCTAATGTGATTTCTTGATAATGGGTGTGTTCCTTATCTTCTCCTAGTGTCTAAACTCTTCTCCATGGCTGGACACCCAAATAATATTCCTTGACTTGCTAAGTGTTATCTAGAGAGTGGGATAGGTTTAATAACTACCCTAACCCTAATGCGTACCCTAACCCTAACCCCTACCCTAACCCTAACAAGTACCCTAATCCTAACCCGTACCCTAAACCGAGCCCTAACCCTCAAACTAACCCTAACCCTAACCCGAACCCATACCCTACGCCGTACCCGAACCCGTACCCGAACCCGTACCCTAAGGCGTACCTTAACCCTAACCCTAACCCTAACCCTAACCCTAAGCTACCCTTGAGTGCTTCTGCCTCCAATAGATTTCCTAAGCATTAGTGTTTTAAGGAACAGGTTAAAAAGAGAATCCTAATGTGATTTCTTGATAATGGGTGTGTTCCTTATCTTCTCCTAGTGTCTAAACTCTTCTCCCTGTCTGGACCCCAAATAATATTCCTTGACGTGCTAAGGGGTATCTAGAGAGTGGGATAGGTTTAATAACTACCCTAACCCTAACGCGTACCCTAACCCTAACGCGTACCCTAACCCTAACCCCTACCCTAACCTTAACACGTACCCTAATCCTAACCCGTACCCTAAACCGAGCCCTAACCCTCAAACTAACCCTAACCCTAACCCTAACCCATACCCTACACCGTACCCGAACCCGTACCCGAAACCGTACCCTAAGCCGTACCCTAACCCTAACCCTAAGCTACCCTTGACTGCTTCTGCCTGCAATAGATTTCCTAAGCACTCATGTTTTAAGGAACAGGTTAAAAAGAGAATCCTAATGTGATTCTTGATAATGGGTGTGTTCCTTATCTTCTCCTAGTGTCTAAACTCTTCTCCATGGCTGGACCCCCAAATAATATACCTTGACGTGCTAAGGGGTATCTAGAGAAGGGGGTAGGTTTAATAACTACCCTAACCCTAACGCGTACCCTAACCCTAACCCCTACCCTAACCCTAACACGTACCCTAAACCGAACCCTAACCCTCAAACTAACCCTAACCCTAACCCTAACACATACCCTACGCCGTACCCGAACCCGTACCCGAACCCGTACCCGAACCCGTACCCTAAGCCGTACCCTAACCCTAACCCTAACCCTAAGCTACCCTTGACTGCTTCTGCCTCCAATAGATTTCCTAAGCACTAGTGTTTTAAGGAACAGGTTAAAAAGGGAATCCTAATGTGATTTCTTGATAATGGGTGTGTTCCTTATCTTCTCCTAGTGTCTAAACTCTTCTCCATGGCTGGACCCCCAAATAATATTCCTTGACGTGCTAAGGGGTATGTAGAGAGTGGGATAGGTTTAATAACTACCCTAACCCTAACACGAATCCTAATCCTAACCCGTACCCTAAACCGAGCCCTAACCTTCAAACTTACCCTAACCCTAACCCTAACCCATACCCTACGCCGTACACGAACCCGTACCCAAACCCGTACCCTAATCCGTAACCTAACCCTAACAGTAATCCTAACCCTAAGCTACCCTTGACTGCTTCTGCATCCAATAGATTTCCTAAGCACTAGTGTTTTAAGGAACAGGTTAAAAAGAGAATCCTAATGTGATTTCTTGATAATGGGTGTGTTCCTTATCTTCTCTTAGTGTCTAAACTCTTCTCCCTGGCTGGACCCCCAAATAATATTCCTTGACGTGCTAAGGGGTATCTAGAGAGTGGGATAGGTTTAATAACTACCCTAACCCTAACGCGTACCCTAACCCTAACCCCTACCCTAACCTTAACACGTACCCTAATCCTAACCCGTACCCTAAACCGAGCCCTAACCCTCAAACTAACCCTAACCCTAACCATAAACCATACCCTACGCCGTACACGAACCAGTTCACGAACCCGTACCCTAAGCCGTACCCTAACACTAACCCTAACCCTAACCCTAACCCTAAACCTAACCCTAAGCTACCTTTGACTGCTTCTGCCTCCAATCGATTTCCTAAGCAATAGTGTTTTAAGGAACAGGTTAAAAAGAGAATCCTAATGCGA